>NC_053026.1:345920130-346050130 GCF_003073215.2 Triticum urartu
CTACCACGAGATCGTAATGGCTAAACCCTAGATGTCTAGCCTATATGATTATGATTGCCTCTATGGACTAAACCCTCTGGTTTATGTACACACCAAAGGGGACTAGGGTTTGTACAGAGTCGGTTTACAGAGAAAGGAATCTTCATATCCGCACGCTAAGCTTGCCTTCCATGCCAAGGAGAGTCCCATCCGGACATGGGGAAAGTCTTTCGTCTTGTATCTCCATGGCCCATTAGTCCGGCCCATATCACTTAACCCGGACGCCCGAGGAGCCCATAATGCTGGAATCCCTCAGTGCCTAGCCGACTTTCAATAGGGTACATCCAGCCATATTGTACTGGACCTCTAAGTAGTGCCTCATCAGGTAAATGAACAGCCAAATGCACCATCACATCAAAGAAGGCAGGAGGATATATATTCTCAAGGTCGCATAGGATAGTTGGTATCTTGTCTCTAAGACGCTCCAAAGCATCTACCCTGATATTTCTACTGCAGAGTTCCTCGAAGAATTGTCCCAACTCTACAACTGCTCTGTATAAGTCAGGGCGGCCCAGTCCTCTAAGGATAACAGGTAAAACCCTTTGAAGTAGGACGTGGCAGTCATGAGTTTTCAACCCTTCTACCTTGTTTCCATCTACACTGACTCTCCTTTCAAGGTTGGAAGCAAATCCATGTGGGAATCTCACACGTGACAAGACCTCGCAGAATTCTTTTCTTTTTACCTTGTCCAAGACGTACACAGCTGGTGCCATATCCCGTGGTTTACCTTCATCTTGCACCTGCAAATCCTGTCTGATACCCAGGTGTGTCAAATCAATCCTAGATTTTAAGGTATCTGATGACCCACAAGTGTAGGGGGTCTATCGTAGCCTTTCCGATAAGTAAGAATGTCGAACCCAACTAGGTGCAGAAGGAAATGATAAGTAGTTTTCAGTAAGGTATTCTATGCAAGCACTGAAATTATCGGTAACAGATAGTTTTGTGATAAGGTAATTTGTAACAAGTAGCAAGTAATGAAAGTAAATAAGGTGCAGCAAGATGGCCCAATCCTTTTTTTAGCAAAGGACAAGCCTAGACAAACTCTTATATGAAGGAAAGCGCTCCCGAGGACACATGGGAATTATCGTCAAGCTAGGTTTCATCATGTTCATATGATTCATGTTCGATACTTTGATAATTTGATATGTGGGTGGACTAGTGCTTGGGTACTGTCCTTACTTGGACAAGCATCCCACTTATGATTAACCCCCATTGCAAGCATCTACAACTACAACAGAAGTATTAAGGTAAACCTAACCATAGCATGAAACATATGGATCCAAATCAACCCCTTACGAAGCAACGCATAAACTAGGATTTAAGCTTCTGTCACTCTAGCAACCCATCATCTACTTATTACTTCCCAATGCCTCCCTGTAGGCCCAAACAATGGTGAAGTGTCATGTAGTCGACGTTCACATGACACTACTAGAGGGATGACAACATACATCTCATCAAAATATCGAACGAATACCAAATTCACATGACTACTAATAGCAAGACTTCTCCCATGTCCTCAGGAACAAACGTAACTACTCACAAAGAATATTCATGTTCATAATCAGAGGGGTATTAATATGCATAATGGATCTGAACATATGATCTTCCACCAAGTAAACCAACTAGCATCAACTACAAGGAGTAATCAACACTACTAGCAACCCACAGGTACCAATCTGAGGTTTGGATAGAAAGATTGGATACAAGAGATGAACTAGGGTTTGAGATGAGATGGTGTTGGTGAAGATGTTGATGGAGATTGACCCCCTCCCGATGAGAGGATCATTGGTGATGACGATGGTGATGATTTCCCCCTCCTGGTGGGAAGTTTCCCTGGTAGAACAGCTCTGCCGGAGCCCTAGATTGGTTCCGCCAAGGTTCCGCCTCGTGGCGGCGGAGTTTTGTCCCGTAAGCTTGCTTATGATTTTTCATCGGACGAAAGACCTCATATAGCAGAAGATGGGCATCGGAGGTCCACTAGGGGGGCCCACGAGGCAGAGCGGCGCGCCCCCACCCTTGTGGCTGGTGGGTGGCCCCTCCTCTGGTACTTCTTGTGCTCAGTATTCTTTATATATTCTGGAAATAACTTCTGTGAAGTTTCAGGACTTTGGGAGCTATGCAGAATAGGTCTCTAATATTTGCTCCTTTTCCAGCCGAGAATCCCAGCTGCCGTCATTCTCCCTCTTCATGTAAACCTTGTAAAATAAGAGAGAATTGGCATAAGTATTGTGAAAATGTGTAATAACATCCCATAATGTAATAAATATCGATATAAAAGCATGATGCAAAATGGACGTATCAACTCCCCCAAGCTTAGACCTCGCTTGTCCTCAAGCGAAAGCCGAAATCGAAAAAATATGTCCTCATGTTTGGAGATAGAGGTGTCGATAAAAATAAAATACGGAGATGAGGGCATCATGATTATTCTTAGAACAACAATATGTATATATATTGTCATATGATCTCTTATGCTAAAGTAACAATTCAATCACAATTTCAAGTATGAATCATAAAATTCATTGGGAACCAACAAACTCTAATCTCAGTCATTGAGGCAATTGCAATTTATCATAACATAGGAAAGAGTCAATATAGATTTTTAGAAAGTCCACATACTCAACTATCATTTAGTCTTCCACAATTGCTAACACTCACACGATATTTATGGTTATGAAGTTTTAGCCGGACAGAGAGAAAGATAGGGGCTTATGGTTTTTCCTCCCAACCTTTTACCTCAAGGGTAATGTCAACCATAATAGTTCATGAAAACTCACATCCAATTAGCTATATATATCTGGATCTTTCCAACACATTGTGCTTGCCAAAGGATAAAGTGTAAAAAGGAAAGGTGAATATCACCATGACTCTTTGCATGAAGTATAAGACAAGAATAAAAGATAGGCCCTTCGCAGAGGGAAGCAGAGGTTGTCATGCGCTTTTATGGTTGGATGCACAAAATCTTAATGCAAAAGAACGTCACTTTATATTGCGACTTGTGATATGGACCTTTATTATGAAGTCTGTCACTTTTATTTCTTCCACATCACAAGATCGTATAAAGCTTATTTTCTCCACATTAATAAGTCTTACATATTTAGAGAGCAATTTTTATTGCTTGCACTGATGACAACTTACTTGAAGGATCTTACTCAATCCATAGGAAGGTACGGTGGACTCTCATGGCAAAAACGGGTTTAGGGATATTTGGAAGCACAAGTAGTATCTCTACTTGGTGCAAAGAAATTGGCTAGCATGAGAGGGAAAGGCAAGCTCAACATGTTGGATGATCCATGACAATATAATTTATCCCAGATGTAAGAAAACATAAACCATTACGTTGTCTTCCTTGTCCAACGTCAACTCTTAGCATGTCATACTTTAATGAGTGCTCACAATCATAAAAGATGTCCAAGATAGTACATTTATATGTGAACCTCTCTTTCTTTATTACTTCATATTAATTGCAATGATGACCAAAACAATGTTTGTCAACTCTCAACAACTTTTATTCATCATACTCTTTATATGTGAGCTCATTACTCTGCATAAGATCCATATGATCTCTTTGGTTTCTTTTTATTTCTTCTCTTTTATTTTATTCCCTCAAGATCATAGTAGAATAATAAAGCCCTTGAATCAACACTAATCTTTATTATATATATCTCACAGACTCGATTACATAGAAGGATCATAAAGCAAAACTCACAACTAGATCATACTAAAACTTTATTCTACTAGATCAAGATATTATCAAAAGGATCAAACTAAGAAAAACCGTAGAGATAAAAGTGATGGTGACACGTTACCGAGGCACTCCCCCGAGCTTGGCAGTTGCCAAGGGGAGTGCCCATACGAGATACTCAGTTCTTCTTTGTTGGTGAAGAAGGTGGAGTTGTTGATGGTGTAGGCTTGTTGTCCCTCTTCCAAGGCATAGGCTCACCATCATAGAAGGACGATCGAGTCTCCTGAATCCTAAAATCTGCAGCCAAACTCATCCTCCTGAATCTATATTCATACTCACAGTTTTGATTTTGCAGGTCATAGATCTGGGCTTGGAGGTGCTCGATTTTGTCATGAAGCTTGAAGATGTCCTGTAACATCCCAAATTTTCAATTTGGAATGCTATACATTAGATCATCATTGCATATCATATTTTATTTTTTCATTTTGGCTGATCCTAGAAAATTCTATGCAACTCAATGACCCACGGAGAGAGTTGGGGATTTCGTTATTTTCATATTTGAGTTTTCTCAAATTTTGAGAATAGGATCATTTGATTTTATTATTTTTATCATCAATTATTTCTATTACAAAAATATGAGAGAGGGAATAAAATGAATTTCCCAAAATAAAGAAATATTGAGGATTTAACAAGATTTTATTTTGGAGTTTTTCGGTGTTTTATTTGAATTTAGGAAACATGTGCGTTTTTTAAAATTGCATTTAGGGCCCAAATAAATGTTCACTTTGTCGGGCTTGATTTTAGAAGCCCGGCAAAATTTATTTCGGGATTTTTAGAGTCCGTTTAGTATTTCTTTTTATTTTTCTTCCGAGCGGAATATTTAAAAAAAAGAAAAAAAAGGGAACCGACCTAACCGGGCCATGTCCGGATAGGACTCTGCCCCGGAGCCGCCCCAGCCGCCTGCGCCCGCCGCCGCCAGCACCGCCGCCGCGCCGCCGCCCGCCGCCCGTTCCGCCGCCGTCCCGCCGCGCCGCCGAGGTTCGCTGCCGCCTCGTAATCCGCGCCGCCCGTTTTTTTTAAAACCGATTGGTTTTCCGTCGGTTTTTTTGGTTTAGGTTAAATAGCGAGCGCTCGCTCGTTTGTTCGTTTAAACGAACACGTTCATCGTTTAGATCTGGATAACGAACGTTCGTTCGTTAATCCGTTCATCATTTTCTTTTTCTCGGATTAAATCCGCGATTTTTTTGATCGCGATTCCTGATCCAATTTTCGTTTTAGTATAACTTTTCGCTCGTTTATCGGAATCAGGCGATTCAAGCGCCTAGAGTTTCGTCTCGAAACCCTCTATCCATTTAACCAACTTAAACAAGATTTTGCTACTGTAAAACTTGCCCTAGATCCAGATTACTAGAACAAAGTTGTTTTCTTTCGCCGTTTGACTTTCGTTGCTTCGTTCGATTTGATTCTTTTTGCCAACCGGAGTTCTTAAGTTGAACCTTCTGGTTAGATCTCTTATTTGAGTTTTACCTATGAATTAGATGAGTACTTATTGTATGCTTGTTTGTTTGTCTACGATAGAGTATCCGGAGTGCGCCGCCTGTTACTTCAAATCGTTAGGTTTCGCGGATCATCAGCAAGGCAAGTAACACTTTGATCATACCTTTTCTACTACCCAGTTTTATTGCATTAGATCATTCCTCACACATTGCATGATTAGGATCTAATTAAATTGTGGGATGGGAAGTAGATGAGGTAGTACCTATTACCTGTTTATTATCAAACCTTTGGGAGTTACTTCTACGTTTGCTTATTATGCCATGCTATGCTAGTAGACGTGGATTGGGTGAGTGATATCCATGACAGATGTGAGTTTTGTTAATTTAATGGTTTATCTAAGGTGGCTACTTAAACACACATCTGGGTGGATTGAGGCACCTGGGTATTCCAGGACTTGCCTGTTTTCTTTTGGACCGCCACCTAGGCTCAAAGGGATCATGAGACTATTCATACTAGAAACTTCCGTGTGCAGCCACAAGCTATTATGGGCTCTAGCATAGTTGACTAAGTTGTGCGAACTCTTACGGTGGTAGACTAGCAGATGTAGGGGATGTAGGTGGTATGGTCTACCCGATCGTAAGGTGCTAGCGCTTCTGAAAGACTATGTCTCGGTCATCCGTCTTCTCAAACACCATGTAGTGCGAGAAAACAAATGGAGGCGATCGAGTCTTGTGGGGAAAAGTGCGCAAACCTCTGCAGAGTGTAACAAACTAATCATGGTTAGCCGTGTCCCCAGTTATGGACATCTTGAGTATCTAGTACTTGGATTATCATGTGAATCTCAACATGTTACTCTAAATTAATCTTGTTGGGTTATGTTTAATGATGATGCTTAATTGTGATTGAGAATGCTGTCAACCATTCTCAATGTTTAACAACCACCTTGATAGTAATTAAAATTTTATTCCTTTGAAGTAGGGAAAAATTGGCTTTACGTAAAACTGTAACCATAGAGCTTTCCACCAGCCAAATATGCATATAGTATAGCTGTTTCATTCCATTACTCTCTATGTGTTACCTTGCCAACATATTCCATGTGCTGACCCGTTTTCGGGCTGCAACGTTAATGTTGCAGACTTTTCAGACGACGATTAAGGAGTTTTTAGGTCGTGGTTCTATACTCAGTGATGCCGTTGGAGTTGATGGACTCACTTATCTTCCAAGCCTTCCGCTGTTATCGTTATTAGATGGCCTTAAGCCATATTTATTGTAATAAGTTCTCTCTTGAGACACTCAATGTAATAAGTGTGTGATTGCTACTCTGCTATAAATCCTCCGAGTACTGTGTGGTGTCAGCATTACTGATCCAGGGATGACACCGGAGCACAGAGATCAGACTGTTTGAGGTCTGGTCGCTACATGTCCTCCCCAATGTCCTTGACGTACAGCTTGTGGTTGTTGGTGAACTCCGTGAGCATAATGTGATTGGAGTCGAGTCCACGCTCCACCATCTCCCGACACTTGAAAACTTGTTGCTCCAATTCCTCGAGCCTTGCCTCCGTGCTTCTGGTCCTCCTTGGTCCCTCAACATCACGGATGTGCAACAACCCCTCACGCATCTCAATGGTTTGAGGGTCTTCACTAGTAGGAAAAGGACCTAATGTGAGACACATTAGTGCCGGTTTGATTTTAGCCTGGTACTAATGGTACCATTAGTGTCGGTTCGAATGGCTATGCATTAATGCCGGTTCGTGTTGAACCTTTAGTATCGGTTCGTGCCATGAACAGGTACTAAAGGGGTGATGGCAGGCTGGCGTCAGGCCGGGGCCCCACAATCACCTTTAGTACTGGTTCGTGTCACAAACCGGTACTAAAGGGCTAACCTTTAGTATCGGTTTGTGCCACGACCCGGTACTAAAGGGGTCTGACCTATAGTACCAGTTTGTGACACAAACCGGCACTATAGGGCAATTTTCAAACTCTACCCCCCCGTGTGTCGCCATTTCATTTCTGAAACAATCAAAAGAAAATGATAAAAACTTCAAAAAATAAAATCCTCCGAGAGGTAGTTATATTACTACATCTACTAGTTAGGAAAATTTGAAAACTTCAATTTGGACATGTTTTGCAAAAAGTGTAGGGAAAATGTAAAACGGCTATAACTTTTGCATACGATGTCAGAAAAAACGTATAATATATCAAAAAGTTCAGCACGAAAATCCGCATCTGATGGAGACCGCCTACGGCCTGTTTGCAATTTTTTAGAATCCTCAAATTCCAAAACGAAAAAAAGATATGGTCAAATTTCAGTTTTTTTTTAAAAAAATTGGTTAAATCTGGTCAAACTACTTATTCAAGAAGTATTAATGTTACTACATAATTATTCAAGAATATTAGTGCTACTAAATAATTATTTCAATTTTTTAAATTTGGGTCAAATCTGGTCAAACTATGGTCAAACTATGGTCAAACTGTGGTCAAACTATGGTCAAACTTATTCAAGAAATATTAGTGTTACTAAATAATTACTGTTTTTTAGAATAATAGTTTCAAACTCAAACGGTGAAATGTGTGACCTAATGCTCAAGCTAAACTGCTGAGGGTTAATAGGATTGACAGCTTACATTTGTCAGGAAAACAACAAGTGCAGACTTGGAATGTAGGGGGAATAGAACTCCGAAGTTAAGCGTGCTCGGGCTGGGGGAGTGAGAGGATGGGTGACCGGCCGGGAAGTCAGGCGATTTGGAATGAATGATCCACACTTGAGCAGTTAAGAGAGGTGATTAGAGACTAAATCATCAATTAATTCAGAAAAATTAAAATCGAAAAAAATCAAAAAAAAATTCCAAAATTTTCAATTTTTTTTTGAAAAAAAAACCTTCAGTACCGGTTGGTAACACCAACCGGTACTAAAGGTCCCCCATACCAGGGCGCGAGCTCACGCCACGTGGTGGCACTTTAGCGCCGGTTCGTGCCGAACTGGTACTAAAGGGGGGCCCTTTAGTGCCCACCCTTTAGTGCCGGTTATGGAACCGGCACTAAAGGCCCTTATGAACCGACGCTAAAGCTCCATTTTCTACTAGTGTTGCAGCACCTCCGCGAGGTAGGGGTTGATGACCTTCTCGAAGAACTTGTCCTTGGGGGCACTTGAAGACGACATGACGACCTAGATCTGTTAAAAAAACAACTCGAAACAAAGACAAGAGATATTTGCGTGATACGGTGGTCAAAACCTTTAGGAGATTATATAATGAAGTTTTACTAACCAAAAGAAGTATCATGCAAGAAAACGGAGTCCGGAAAGCGCATGAGGTGCCCACGAGGCAGGGGGCGCGCCCAGGGGGTAGGGCGTGCCCTCCACCCTCGTGGAAGCTCCTTTCCTGTCTGCTTCTTATTTTCCTTTTTTATATATTCCAAAACGGAGAAATATTGCCATTAGAACTGTTTTGGAGTCGGTTTACTTACCGTACGACATACCTATTCCTTTTCGGAGTCTGAAACGTTCCGGAAAGTGTCCCTTATGTATTCCTCCGGGGTTACGGTTTCAATAATATTAGTTTCAACATTTATGGGATTACCTGAGATATAATGTTTGATTCTTTGACCGTTCACCACCTTCGGGTTTGTGCCTTCGAAGTTGTTGATTTTTATGGCACTGGAACGATAGACCTCCTCGATGACGTAAGGGCCTTCCCATTTAGAGAGAAGTTCGCCTGCAAAAAATCTTAAACGAGAGTTGCATAGCAATACATAATCACCTACATTGAACTCACGCTTTTGTATCCTTTTGTTATGCCATCTTTTAACTTTTTCTTTAAACAGCTTGGCATTTTCATAGGCTTGGGTTCTCCATTCATCAAGTGAGCTAATGTCAAATAACCTCTTCTCACCGGCAAGTTTGAAATCATAATTGAGCTCCTTAATGGCCCAATATGCGGAATGTCCTTTCTCAGCCCGAGCTCAAATGAGCTCGGGTGAACAGTAAAATCAATAAATATTTTAAAAATGTTCAAAAAATTCTGAAAATTTTTGTAATAAACATTGACAAATATTCTAACTGCTTGCAAAATTTCATCTTCATATCACATTCGTACAAGGCGTGGCAAAAAAACAAAATCGATGCTCTGAAAATGCTAAAGCATTTTTGGAGCACTAATTTTGTTTTTTTGCCACGCCTTCCACGAATGTGATCTGAAGATGAAATTTTGCAAGAAGTTAGAACATTTGTCAAAGTTTATCACAAAAAAATTTCAGAATTTTTTGAACATTTTAAAAATGTTTTTTGATTTTACTGTTCACCCGAGCTCATTTGAGCTCGGGTGTAGATACTCCGTGTCCCCCAATATGCCTATGTTCTAGCTCAAGAGGTAAGTGACATGCTTTGCCATAAACCATTTTATACGGAGACATACCAATAGGATTTTTGTATGCAGTTCTATAAGCCCATAATGCATCATCAAGTTTCTTGGACCAATTCTTTCTAGATCTATTAACAGTCTTTTGCAAAATTAATTTGAGCTCTCTATTACTTAATTCCACTACCACTAGATTGTGGGTGATATGTAGATGCAATTCTATGATTAACATCATACTTAGCAAGCATTTTACGGAAAACACCATGAATAAAGTGTGAACCACCATCAGTCATTAAATATCTAGGGACTCCAAACCTTGAAAAAATAAATTCTTTAAGCATCTTAATAGAGGTGTTATGATCAGCACTACTAGTTGGAATAGCCTCTGCCCACTTAGTAATGTAATCAATAGCAACTAAAATATATGTATACCCATTAGAGGAAGGAAAAGGTCCCATATAATCAAAGCCCCAAACATCAAATGGTTCAATAACAAGTGATTAATTGATAGGCATTTCTTGAAGTCTACAAATATTACCAATTCTTTGGCATTCATCACAAGACAAGACAAACTTACGGGCATGCTTGAAGAGAGTAGGCCAATAAAAACCAGATTGCAATACCTTGTGTGCAGTTCTATCTCCAGCATGGTGCCCTCCATAGGCTTTGGAGTGACACTTGCGTAGGATCTATTCCTGTTCATGCTCAGGTACACAATGTCTAATAACACCATCTACTCCTTCTTTATAAAGATGTGGGTCATCCCAAAAGTAATGCCTTAAATCATAGAAGAACTTTTTCTTTTGCTGGTATGTGAAACTAGGTGGTATAAATTTAGCAACAGTGTAATTAGCATAATCAGAATACCACGGAGCGGTACGAGAAGCATTTATGACATTTAATTGTTCATCAGGAAAGCTATCATCAATAGGTAGTGCGTCATCAAGAACATTCTCTAACCTAGACAAGTTGTCTGCAATGGGGTTCTCAGCTCCCTTCCTATCAATAATATGCAAATCAAATTCTTGTAGCAAGAGAACCCATCTAATAAGTCTAGGTTTAGCATCTTTCTTTTCCATAAGATATTTAATAGCAGCATGATCAGTGTGAATTGTTACTTTAGAATCAACAATATAAGGTCTGAACTTATCACAAGAAAATACAACTACTAAGAATTCCTTTTTAGTAGTAGCATAATTTCTCTGGGCATTGTCTAGAGTTTTACTAGCATACTGTATAACATTCAATTTATTATCAACTCTTTGTCCTAGAACAGCCCCTACAGCATAATCACTAGCATCACACATGATTTCAAAGGGTAAATTCCAATCAGGTGGCTGAACAATAGGTGCAGAAATCAAAGCTTTCTTAAGTATTTCAAATGCTTCTACACAATCATCATCGAAGACAAAAGGAATATCTTTTTGTAATAGGTTAGTCAGAGGCCAAGAAATTTTTGAGAAGTCCTTAATGAACCTCCTATAAAAACCGGCATGACCCAGAAAACTTCTTATACCTTTGATGTCCTTGGGACACGACATCTTTTCAATAGTGTCAACTTTAGCTTTGTCAACTTCAATACCTCTTTCAGAAATTTTATGCCCAAGACAATACCTTCATTAACCATAAAGTGGCACTTCTCCCAATTCAAGACAAGAGTAGTTTCTTCACATCTCTACAAAACTCGATCAAGGTTGCTCAAGCAATCATCAAAAGAGGATCCATAAATGGAGAAATCGCCCATGAAAACCTCACAAATCTTTTTACAAAAGTGAGAGAATATAGCCATCATGCATCTTTGAAAGGTAGCAGGTGCATTACATAAACCAAAAGGCATACGTCTATAAGCAAAGGTACCGAAAGGGCAATTAAAAGTGGTCTTAGCTTGATCATCAGCTGACACGGGTATTTGAGAGAAACCAGAGTAACCATCTAGAAAGAAAAAATGTGTATGTTTGGATAATCTTTCTAGCATTTGATCAATAAAAGGCAAAGGTTAGTGATCTTTTTAGTAGCTTTATTTAATTTGCGGAAATCAATTACCATCCTATAACCTGTAATAATTCTTTGTGGGATCAATTCATCTTTATCATTAGGAACAACGGTAATACCTCCCTTCTTAGGGACACAATGGACAGGACTTACCCACTGACTATCAGCAACGGGATAAATTATACCTGCCTCAAGGAGCTTTAATATTTCCTTTCTTACCACTTCTTTCATCTTAGGATTTAGCCGTCGTTGGTAATCAATAACTGGTTTGGCATCCTTCTCCAAATTTATTTTGTGTTGACATAGAGTGGGACTAATGCTCTTAAGATCATCAAGAGTATATCCAATAGAAGCACGGTGCTTCTTCAGAGTTTTCAATAATTTCTTTTCTTCATGCTCTGAAAGGTTAGCACTAATAATAACAGGATATATCTTCTTTTCATCAAGATAAGCATATTTAAGAGTATCAGGTAACGGTTTAAGCTCAAACAAGGGATCACCCTTGGGTGGAGGAGGATCCCCTAGGATTTCAACAGGCAAGTTGTGATTCAGAATAGGTCCTTGTTTAAAGAATACTTCATCTATTTCCCTTCTTTCATTCATGAACATATCGTTTTCATGGTCGAGCAAATATTGTTCTAAAGGATCATTAGGAGGCACAACAATAGAAGCAATACCAATCATTTCATCCTTACTAGGTAATTCCTCATCACGGGGTTGTCTATGAAATTTAGAGAAGTTAAACTCATGAGACATATCACCCAAACCAATAGTAACAACATCCTTTTCGCAATCTATCTTAGCATTAACAGTATTTAAGAAGGGTCTACCAAATATAATGGGACAAAAGTTATCTTGTGGGGAACCAAGAACAAGAAAATCAGCAGGATATTTAACCTTCCCACACTAGACTTCAACATCTCTAACAATCCCAATCGGTGAAATAGTATATCTATTGGCAAGCTTAATTGTAACATCGATATCTTCTATCTCAGTAGGTGCAATGTCATGCATAATTTCTTTGTATAAGGTATGAGGTATTGCACTAGCACTAGCACCCATATCACATAAGCCATGATAACAATGATCCCCTATTTTAACAGAAATAACAAGCATGCCTATAACAGGTCTATGTTTATCCTTAGCACCAAGCTTAGCAATTCTAGCAGTTTCTTCACAGAAATAAATAACATGCCCATCAATATTATCGGCCAAGAGATCTTTAAACATAGCAATATTAGGTTCAACTTTAATTTGCTCAGGGGGTTTGTGTGTCCTAATATTACTCTTGTTGACTACAGTTGAAGCTTTATCATGATCCTTAATTCTAACAGGGAAAGGTGGTTTCTCAACATAAGCAGTGGGAACAACAGGATCATCATAAGTGATAGTTTTTTCTTCAACTAAGGTGCAACTACTTTTGTTTCAATGGGAGTATTATATTTAAACCACTTCTCCTTAGGGAGATCAACATGAGTAGCAAAAGATTCACAGAAAGAAACTACTATCTCAGAGTCAAGTCCATATTTAGTGCTAAACTTACGGAAAACATCAGTATCCATAAAAGATTTAACAAAATCAAACTTTGGTGTCATACTTGACTCCTTACCTTCGTCGAGATCCCAATCTTCAGAGTTGCGTTTAATCCTCTCCAATAAATCCCATATGATTTCAATAGTCTTCATCATAAAAGAACCAGCACAAGAAGTATCGAGCATGGAGCGATTGTTGTCAGAAAGCCGAGCATAATTTTTTTGAATAATCATTTCTCTTGAGAGCTCATGATTGGAGCATGAATATAACATTGACTTAAGCCTCCCCCAAGCTTGAGCAATGCTTTCTCCTTCGCGAGGCCAAAAATTATATATATAATTACGATCACGATGAACAAGATGCATAGGATAAAACTTCTGGTGAAATTCCAATTTCAATCGCTTATAGTCCCATGATCCCATATCATCACATAGCCTATACCATGTCAATGCATCTCCCTTCAAAGATAAAGGGAAGACCTTCTTCTTGATAACATCCTCGGGCATACCTTCAAGCTTAAATAATCCACAAACTTCATCCACATAGATTAAGTGCAAATCGGGATGCAATGTTCCATCTCCTGCAAAAGGATTAGCTAGCAGTTTCTCTATCATACCCGAAGGAATTTCAAAGTAAACATTTTCAGTAGGTTCAGTAAGTTGGGGGGTAACTAATTGTGGTTCCGGACGAGGTGAAGATACCCCGAACAAACCCCTCAAAGGATTATGTTCCATAGTAACAAGTGGCAATAAATTTCAGCACACTATATAAATTTTTCCTTACCAAATTCCACCTACCAAAGGTGCTTCACTCCCCGGCAACGGCGCCAGAAAAGAGTCTTGATGACCCACAAGTTTAGGGGATCTATCATAGCCTTTTCGATAAGTAAGAATGTTGAATCCAATGAGGAGCAGAAGGAAATGATAAGTAGTTTTCAGTAAGGTATTCTCTGCAAGCACTGAAATTATCAGTAACAGATAGTTTTGTGATAAGGTAATTTGTAACGAGTAGCAAGTAATGAAAGTAAATAAGGTGCAACAAGATGGCCCAATCCTTTTTGTAGAAAAGGACAATCCTGGACAAACTCTTATATGAAGGAAAACGCTCCCGAGGACACATGGGAATTATCGTCAAGCTAGGTTTCATCATGTTCATATGATTCGTGTTCGGTACTTTGATAATTTGATATGTGGGTGGACCAGTGCTTGGGTACTGTCCTTACTTGGACAAGAATCCCACTTATGATTAACCCCCATTGCAAGCATCCGCAACTACAACAGAAGTATTAAGGTAAACCTAACCATAGCATGAAACATATGGATCCAAATCAGCCCCTTACGAAACAACGCATAAACTAGGGTTTAAGCTTCTGTCACTCTAGCAACCCATCATCTACTTATTACTTCTCAATGCCTCCCTCTAGGCCCAAACAATGGTGAAGTGTCATGTAGTCGATGTTCACATGACACCACTACAGGGATGACAACATACATCTCATCAAAATATCAAACGAATAGCAAATTCACATGACAACTAATAGCAAGACTTCTCCCATGTCCTTAGGAACAAACGTAACTACTCACAAAGCATATTCATGTTCATAATCAGAGGGGTATTAATATGCATAATGGATCCGAACATATGATCTTCCACCAAGTAAACCAACTAGCATCAACTACAAGGAGTAATCAACACTACTAGCAACCCACATGTACCAATCTAAAGTTTGGATACAAAGATTGGATACAAGAGATGAACTAGGGTTTGAGATGAGATGGTGCTGGTGAATATGTTGATGGAGATTGACCCCCTCGCGATGAGAGGATCGTTGGTGATGACAATGGTGATGATTTCCCCCTCCCGAAGGGATGTTTCCCCGGTAGAACAGCTCTGCCGGAGCCCTAGATTGGTTCCGCCAAGGTTACGCCTCGTGGCGGCGGAAAGCTTGCTTATGATATTTCCCCGGACGAAAGACCTCATATAGCATAAGATGGGAATATGAGAGCCACTAGGGGGGCCCACGAGGCAGGGGTCGCACCCAGGGGGTAGGGCGCGCCCCCACCCTCGTGGCTGGTGGGTGGCCCCCCTCTGGTACTTCTTGCACTCAGTATTTTTTTATATTCTGGAAATAACTTTCGTGAAGTTTCAGGACTTTTGGAGCTATGCAGAATAGATCCCTAATATTTGCTCCTTTTCCTGCCCAGAATCCCAGCTGCCGGCATTCTCCCTCTTCATGTAAACCTTGTAAAATAAGAGAGAATAGACATAAGTATTGTGACATAATGTTTAATAACAGCCCATAATGCAATAAATATCGATATAAAAGCATGATGCAAAATGGACGTATCAGTATCTTTCGTCTTGCCTTCAATATTAAGACGTGTGCCAATAATGTTGTCACATATATTTTTCTCGATGTGCATCACATCAAGATTATGCCACAGATCCAAATCTTTCCAATACTCCAAGTCCACAAAGTGGACCTGCGGGCAAACAATAATCTCTCTTCTGCTCTGTCACGCTTCCTTTTCCCGCTACCATTACCAAGATGGTTTCCTGGTGTAATATGTCTAACCTTCTCTAATTCCACTTGCAACTCATCGACGGTGAGCCTCTTTGGCGCATCACGGTTTTCATGCTTTGAGTTGAACACATGTCTTCAGTATTTTGTAGGACGCAGCTTGTCCTTGGCAAGGAAACGGCGGTGTCCAATGTAACAGATCTGGCTAAGTATTGCGTATGACAGCGGATTCCTGTCACAGCGAACACATGCATTGTAACCATGTGTCGTTCGCCCTGACATAGTGCCCAAAGCCGGATAATCATGGATGCACCAAATTATAACAGCACACAGAAAGAAATCAGCTGGTGGGCTGCAATATAGGTCTCGAGTGAGAACACCCCTCCATAGCTGTTAAAGTTCCTCCACAAGAGGCTCCATGAATAAATCAAAATCCTTTCCAGGACTTTTTGGACCTGGGATGAGCAAGGACATCATGTAGTTTGATTCTTTGGTGCAGACATTTGGATCCATGTTGTAAGGGATAATAAGCATTGGCCACATGCTATATGTGGCGCTCTGGTGACCAAATGGGTTAAATCCATCTGAAGCTAAGCCAAGTCTAATGTTTCTCGGGTCAGCAGCAAACTTTTTGTGTTTCTGATTGAAGCTTTTCCACTCACTACCATGAGATGGATGGCTCATTACATTCTGATCTCTGTACTCCTGGTTCCTAGAATGCCATAGTACATCATCTCTTGTTTCAGCATCACGAGACAACCTATGCAATCTTGGTGTAATTGGAAAATGTCTCGAAACATTATGAGGAATCATCTTCACAACATCGCCGTCTTTCCATCTTGATGATTTGCATTTCGGGCATTCACTTAAGTTGGCATAATCCTTCCGGAACAGAACACAATTATTCTTACAAACATGGATCATATCATATCCAATCCCAACTGCACGAAGGAAATTCTTCATTTTACTGTAGGTGTGTGGCAGCTCAGACGCATCTGGTAAAGCTTTGCGGAAAGCAGCCAACATCGCATCGAATGATTTGTTGGTCATCCGCTCAGATGTCTTCACCTGAAGAAAGGTGACCATAGCTGAGAATACTGACAGCTTATTTCCTAGGGTGACAGCCACGTTGCATTGTTCCAACATGCGGGCCCATCGTTTTTCTTCTGCAGGTGAAAGTTCATGAAATGCACGAGCATTTCGTAGCATTGTTTCAATGTTGGTCAAACTCACTGGCTCCGCCGCCACCACCTCCTCCTCCTCTTCCACCCAAGCATCAGGCAGATCAAGATGGTGATCTGCTGCTTCCACGTAGTCAGTAACATTGACATTCACAGCTTCACCATGATGAACCTACCTAGTATATGTGACCGACATCCCATACAAGTGTAGATGATTTTGCACAGTTGACTGGGGTCTTGTAACTGAATTCATACAACAGCTACACGGGCAAAGCACATCTGATTTCGGACCACTGTACTCAGCTTTGATAAAGTTCATGAAGTTTTCAACCCCCTCGACATATGCAGCGGAGAATCTTCAAGCAGAAGTTATCCAAGTCCTATCCATTTGTTAGACATACAAATTGGTTCTTCTACTAGATATTACAGGAAAAACATATATGCTTTTTTATGAAGTCCAGAAAAAAAATACCTAGGTCAATGTCTAAAGCTATGGCAAGATATTTGGATGAGCAGATATAAGTAGCAAAATATAGTTAAAGATAATTCAACAAACATATTTGAGTGCTAAATTATGGCAGGCTGTTTCAGCAGTCAATGAGGTTGAGCACACAACCATCGAACTATCGAAGGCCATCGCAGCAACAAAGATCGAGTATAAAATGGTGTAGAGCTGTTTCACCTAATAGATTGGCTACTAGACCATGTCAATATACGTCACAATAAATATATGGAAGGATATTTTAGCAACTAATCGGGCTTGGCATGCCATCTCAGCTAAGCAGATTGAGTGCAGAATAGGGCAAGGAAGCTTCTTAAGCAGAGCATATTGACTATAAAACTACTTCGGCAAACAGTGAGATTAACAGCGCCTATCAGCTAACATTCAGTGCTACACCGACATGCACGAGGCCTCAATCTAGAATGCGCGTACTGTGGGAGAAGCTGACCGCCGTGCGTCTCCACACGAACGTCGCCAGCGGTGGCAGCGTTGACCGCTGTGCGCCTCCACAAGAATGTCGCCAGCGGTGGCGGCGCGGCTAGAGGATGGTATTCTACGAGAGCGTACTGTGGGAGTGAGAGGATCTCCGTGCATCCCCTCGACAAACTGCGGCGCCGACGTATTAGCGCGGCGGGGAGGGCGGCTTTGGCGGAGCGAATTGAGTGGATGGGGACGGGGGGAGGGGGGTTTGGGGAATATTATTGGCTAGTTGGCCGAAGGGTGGTTGAATTTGGGATTTGGGTGGATTTTCGCGCGGTGGGCGGGGGGAGTTTGGCGCATGGTCAGTTTCTCCAAGTGCAGTCCCACGTGTCAGTGAAGAGGCAAGTCGAAGCGCGTTCCGTTTGCATGAGCCGTGTGCAGGACCGAACGTGTGTGGGGTGCAATGCGATCGCGACAAGGGTGCTGTGAGTGTACCGCCTTTTTTCCTTTTAAACTAGGTGCTTCGCCCCCTCAAAAAAAAACTTGGTGCTTCGCGTGATCCAATGATACTACTACTAGTAATCCTCCGGTAATCCCGACTAAAACGGCGCGGCCGGGTCTTTTCCCACACGATATGCTGGGAGGTTGGCTTAGTTGTGTTTTTTAGGACGAGTAATGCTACACCTACGTAATCCCAGTTATGTAATTGACATAATGTGAAACATGTGAGCTGTTGATTGTAGATTGGGGGGAGGGAGGGGCCCACCTCCATGAAAATCAGGGAGGAGAGAGAGAGGAAATTTACGTTAACCCTTTCGTAGGTTCCCGTAGATGTAGAAAGATGTGAAATGCGTGAATGTGTAGTGGGCGTACAATTGGAGTGCCTAAGATAAATTGTGTATGTAGACCCTATGTGTTTATTTACTTTGCATGTTAGCTTTGCCTCGGTTCAATAAAAAGCGGAGTTGGTGATGATGGTGTGCTTGCCATCCTGCAATATAGGCCGTCCGATCTATATCTAACAGATAGGAAGGAAACTACGACAATTTACCCGCACTCCTCTCCACATTTGTAGATAAGGCCTTCCCTCGTTCATCATTTTCTCCCACAAGATCTTGATATTCCGTGCAACACACGGGCATCTTGCTAGTTTTCTATAAATTTGGTCAAATTTTATGAAGTTTGACTTCAGTCAAACCTAATATGCAGAGTAAATAAAAACAAAGGGAGTATCTTACTCCATGGCCAAGACGGAAGGGAAAACGAGACAACATATTGTTTATTTGAGCCGTTCAAGTATAATCATGTGGCGTTTCTTATTTCTCATTCCTCTCCAACCCTCTTCTCCATCGATCATGCCGCCCTCCGGTCGAGTCCATCCTCCCGCATGCCTCATTTGAACATTCCGCCAAGTATCATTCACATGTGGGCCTATACCATGCTTGTATTTCCAATGTTGTAATTTGTCCTACATGCATACAAACAAACGGTTCGTTTGAAGTTTCACTTTGCCTCCACTACGTGTCGTTTCCCGTCTTAGTTTTGACATCCCATTCGGTTCATGCCCCGACACATCTTGACGAGATCGATTGATGTTGAGAGATCAATTGTGTGTCGTGTAAGGATATAAAAGGTTTGGTCTATTTCTATGATAGAAATGACCCGCGGGGGGGGGGGGCTGTGGGGATCAGAGGGAGTATGTTGTACGTTCATAAGCAAAACGAACGTATTTTACCCACCCTAGTCCTCTTTCAATCGATCTTCGGACCCCGAGATGAAATCGAGAGAAGACGAGCGGGTGCATGTGTGAAACCTAAGGCGGATTCAAAATTTTGAACCGGCGATCATAGCATCCGCAAATCATATATAAAGGGTATTCAATGTTCGTTTCGCTTTTCAACGTACAATATACTCCCTCCGATCCTTTCTAGTTTACATATAAGTTTTATGTGTAGTCAAAGTATCTCTACTTTGATCAAACTTATAGAAAAAAGTATCAACATTCAACAACGCCCAATCAATATTGTTAGATTCGTACGTACTCCTAGATTTGTATTCAAACAGAGATGGTTTCTTGTTTTCAACCACGTGAATGTGCTTGTTCTCACGCATGCTCTTCCTACTAGGATTTCACCACGTATAGCCAGTCCAATAGTAACTTTTTTAAGATCCCTGTCCAATAGTACTAGTGGAGTACTGACAACATCTGTAGTAGAGTACGTATGGAGTGCTCATAGTACTCCCTCCTTCCATTTATATAGGGCCTAAGAGAAAGTCTAATAAGGCCTAGTCAGCAGGCTATAAGACTTGTCATGTCATTAAAATCCTACTTGGAGGAGTGAGAAGAGAGGAGAGAGAGTGAAGCAGGCTCTAATTCTATAGCCCGGCTATAACATGTAGATCAAGAAAAAATAGTATGCATGCAACTCTCTTCCAATCATATACCTAATAGCCATTCTAAGAACCAACTTACATGGAACTTTTGCCTATGTGGAGGAGAGAGATGTGAAAAAGTAAGGGGAGTGAGCTCTCATGCAAGAGCCTAGCTATATACGCATTCCAAGGTAAATACAATAAATATGAAGAAAGAGATAGAGAGGAGATGGAAAAAGTACTAATACAATAGCCAACATTATATTTTTTGCGGGAAATAGCCAACCTTATAGCCCACACTATTGTATGAGTGCATATAGATGATGGCTATAGATGACATGGCGGTTCCTTAGCCATCGGCTGGCTATATTATTAACCATGCTCTATTGCGTTTTTCAAAACCGCCTTTGACTATTGACAAGATTAATAGTACATAAGATGTATAATGTGAAAATTATATCATTGGAAGCTCCTTCAACATACGAGTTTGATCGTATGCTTTGTGTAAGTTGCATGTCATATATTATTACTCTAACACTTGGTCAAAGTTAGCCTCGAAAAAAGCATTAGGCCCTATAGATGGAAGGAGGGAGTAGTAGTGGAAGTGGATCCTCTGACGTAGGTATCCCTTCCTTACCCTCCCTTTCGGTCACTTACTGGCAGACCCCATGCTTGCTAGGCCCCGCATGTCAGTTACTCAATGGGTTCTGTCGGGGATATACCCTGCGGTATGACCCGGCCGGACTTGGCGACTCACCAGAGACCTGGCTGGAGCTTGGCGACTCACTGGCGATCCGCCCGGACATGGCGGTTTACATGTAACCCGCCGGGACCTTATGACTCACTGGAGACCCGGCGGGCGGATCAGACGGACGACAAGGCCCAAGGCCCAGCGGGCCGACTTATACTCTGGTGGGCCGGCTTAAGAGGAAAGGGATGACGAATATTTCCTTTACGAGGAAGCAAGACCCGGACTTGTATTCAACTTGTGAGAAAGGATAGACTAGTCCTAGTCCTACTAGGACTGCACATGTAACCCGCCCCTTCAACATATATAAGGAGGGGCAGGGCTCCCCAAAGAGGGACAGAAAAATAATCTCTAGGGCTAGAAACAAAGGGGGAGCCGGCTTATACGGTGACTCTCTCATGAGCATAATGAGATCTAGCCACAAACAACATGTAGGGTTACTCCGGATGATGTTTCTCGGGGCCCAAAGCTATCTAAATCCTTTCCTTGTGTTGCGTCTCTCGGTTCCGCTCAACCCCTCTCAAGCTACCACATAGATGCGTTGGCCTTGCGACTAAGTCCTGGCACTAAGGACATCTGTCGTGACAAATCCACGACAGTTGTCGCCCACCATGGGGTTGCGCACGATGGTGATGAGTTCTTGGAGGGATCTTTTTAGGGTTCAAGAAGCATGCAATTTGTTAGATGAAAAAGCGCCAGCACGGAAGCGTACAGGGTAATCCGGCGCGGGACAACCTCGGTGAAGACATCACATGGGGAGTCGTCGTAGAAATTGTCTCACATGGAGTATTCAAACAGAGATTAAGGAATTACTTAAGGACATAATCCAGTGCTAAAGCATCCAAATCATGCCACTACATGACCAGCACGGAGAACAAGAATTAATTGCTACTCCACGTGATATCCTGACTTTTTTTGGGAACAACTTGAGATGTGGGTGTACGTGGGGTAAACCGACAAGAGAAGGACTCAGTCAACCTTGTGATGGCCGCCTGCAATTCTCTGGCTGAGCCGATTCAACAATCAGATTTGATGGCTACTATGTAATACACCAGCTCACGACGGATCGAGCCCCGAAGCGTTCCGTCGGGCGTCACACTTTTTCCTGTTTCCAATCGAGCTAAGGACAAAGTACATCAGGATCGGGCTGCAGCTGCTACCTCTCATCGAAACCAACTGCGATCCGGACATGGATAAGTCAAATCAGCCACGAGGGCCTGGCCAAGTCAGTTCCACCACCCGTGCCCGGGGCGCCGCTGACCTATAGTTTTTTGTAGTACACAAGAAAACCGCCAAGATGCATCTGCCGGGCTGCCACCGTGTGACCTATCCTTTGAGCAATAGTTCAAGGCTGAATCGGTTTATACACAGGAGCCGAGGCGATTTAAGATTTATGGCTACTGCTGCCACTTCCGAGCGGCAGGGTATCATTTATCAAACAAAATTACTTCTGCAGCTCCGTGTCAACTCAGAAGGTTCCAAGTCCCGAGGTGAAAGTAAAATCAAGTCTCGAGGCAAATAGTGTGAAAGAGAAAAAAATTAAGAGAAGGCTACGTGAGGCAAAAGCCATGTCAGATCAGATAGAGGCTAATCAGTGTCCATGTACAGATCATCTGTCGTTCACAAAACATCTGGTGATATCCAGCTAAATTTATCTTATTAACACTTATTGTTTTTTGTCAAAGAACAATTACTTTTCCCTGTAATATTTGTTGGAGTTACTGTAATCCTGTCGCACTAGTCGTTTAGTTTTTGTTTTCAGCAAAAGCCAACGGAGGAAGAAGTAGCTAGGTCGTTAGCACGACGGCTTGTGCATGGTCAAGGGACGTGGGATGGCGCGTCCGCTTAGCTTGGTCATGGCGTAAGATTAGGATCAATCTGTTAGTTGGTTTGAACTGTTAAATAAATGGAGAAACAGAAAAGGCTGCAGTTGTTGCATGCAGCGCAAAACCTCTCCCTCTCTCATGTGTGTGTGTGTGAGTTCATCGAGCCCCTAGTTCAGCTACAACAAGTGGCATCAGAGCCTCCGATCAAGGGCTGAAGGCCATGGCCGGCGGACGAGGTGCGCAGGCGCCGGCAGGGACGCCGGTGGTGGATCAGCGCGCCCGCACGCAGAGCCGCGGGCGGAGCCCTGTGCGGCATGGTGGGCGCGCTGTGGTTGTCCGAGAGAGCACCAGGGAGGTCGGCGGCGGCGACGTCGTCTGGCCCATGCTAACGTGGACCAACTATGCCCAGTGGTCCGTGGTCATGATGGTGAACCTGCAGGAGAAGATGCTTTGGGACGCGGTCGAGACGGGGGATGCCCCGGTCCGCGAGGATCGCAGTGCGTTGGCGGCGATACTGCGCTGCACGCCGGAGGAGATGCACGCGTCGCTCGCCACCAAGGATACGGCGAAGGCGGCGTGGGACACCATCAAGATTCAGCTCGTCGGCGTTGAGCGCGTCCGAGAGGCGAACGCGCAGAAGCTCCGCAAGGAGTTCGAGGCCATCTCGTTCCGGGATGGCGAGACGGTGGATGAGTTCTCCATGCGCATCTCAGGGCTCGCCGGCTCTCTCCGCTCGCTCGGGGACACACTCCCGGCTTGAAGAGGTAAAAATTGTTCGCAAGTTCCTGCGTGTAGTTCCTGCCAAGTACTCTCAGGTGGCCATCGCCATCGAGACCATGCTCGACGTCACGACCATGTCGGTGGATGAGCTCACCGGCCGGCTGCGCGTCGTCGAGGATCGCCTGGAGGAGGACAACAACGACGGCGGCTCGGGTGGCCGCCTACTCCTCACGGAGGAGGAGTGGTACGCCCGCCTGAAGGACAAGGAGCAGGGCGGCAGCTCCTCCGATGGGAACGACGGACGTGGCCGTGGCCGTGGCGGCGGACGCAACGGCGGTGGGCGTGACAAGGCGTCGAAACGGAACGGCAAGTGCCACAACCGTGGCATTTGGGGGCACTTCGCCCGCGAGTGCTACAGGCCGCGCCAGGAGCGGCGTGAAGGCGGTGAGGAGGCCCACCTCGCCCAGGGAGAAGATGACCAGCCAGCAATCTTGCTGGCTCAGGTGTGCGACGAGGTCGTGCACGATGCGGCGCCGGAGGAGAACAGCGGGCGCGATGCCGCCCCAACAGGCGTGGCACTGGCGCTGAGCGGCAGCCAGGAGAAAGTCCTGGCGCGATTGAGGCGGTGAACCTCAACGAGGAGCGCGTTGTGCCGGTGGACGCGGGCGCCGGGGTGTGGTACTTCGACACCGGCGCAAGCAACCACATGACCGGCGACAAGGAACTGTTCGCCACGCTCGACGAGTCGGTCAAGGGCACAGTGAAGTTCGGCGATGGGTCGTTCGTCAGCATCTGCGGGCGCGGCACGATCATCTTCGAGTGCAGACAGAAGGGCCACTATGCGCTCATGGATGTGTACCTGATCCCGAGGCTCCGCAGCAACATTGTGAGCATCGGCCAACTGGACGAGCTCGGGTGCAAGACGGTGGTCGAAGACAGCGTGCTGGAGCTGTTCGACCGCGACCGCGCGCTGCTCGCGCGAGTGACACGCTCCAAGAACAGGCTCTACACCATCAAGCTGAAGATGGCGGCGCCCGTGTGCCTCCTATCTGTCATGCAGAGTGAGGCCTGGCTGTGGCATGGACGCTACGGCCACCTGAACTTCCAGTCTCTCCGCGCTCTCGCTGAGAAGGGCATGGCGGAGGGCGTGCCTTCGATCGAGCATGTCGAAGAATTCTGTGACGGGTGCGCCCTTGGGAAGCAGCACCGCATCCCGTTCCCGCAAGCGTCCAAGTATCGCGCGGAGCGTGGGCTCGAACTTGTCCATAGCAACCTGTGCGGGCCGATCAAGCCAGCCACGGTGGGCGGGAACAGGTATTTCTTACTGATGGTCGATGATCATAGCCGTTTCATGTGGATCGAGGTGATCAAGTCCAAGGATGAGGCGTTCAAGCGTTTCAAGAGGGTCAAGACGCTCGCCAAGGCGACGCCGGGCAGGAAGCTCCTGGCGTTTCGCTCCGATCGCGGCGGCGAGTTCAACTCCGCCGCATTCCGGGAGTACTGCAACGAGCACGACATCAAACACTGCACCACCACCCCTTACACACCACAACAAAATGGCGTCGTCGAGCGCCGCAATCAGACGGTGGTGGAGATGGTGCGCTGTCTTCTGAAGAGCATGGGAGTGCCGGCAATCTTCTGGGGCGAGGCCGTGCGCACCGGGGTCTATCTGCTGAACCGCGCGCCCACACGCAACCTGGATGGGTGAACTCCATACGAGGCATGGCACAACCGGAAGCCCAAGGTACATCACCTTTGTGTGTTCGGCTGCGTAGCTCATGTGAAGCGCCTCGGCCCCGACATCGACAAGCTGGCTGATCGCTCGACGCCCATGGTCTTCGTCGGCTACGAGGACGGCGCCAAGGCCTACCGGGTGTACGACTCGGCGAAGAAGCAGCTGCGCATCATGCGCGACGTGGTGTTCGAGGAGCACCGGAGATGGGACTGGAGTGGCGGCGCTGACGCGACGCCCATGCCGTGCGCCACGTTTTAGGTGGTGTACCGTGACCTGCCAACCGGCGGGCACCACGATCTGGGTGCAACACCACAGCCCGGCACGACCGAAGGGTCGGGCCTAGACAGCTCACCGCAGGCAACGCCAGACACGCCAGCCCCGCGCACCCACAGCTGGGCGACGCCACTGTCGCATGACACAGGATGGCATGACGCGGCGACCGGCGCTGCGCTGTGGTACAGGCGCATGACCAGCATCGAGCAAGAGCTCGACGACGCCTGGGAGGAGGAGTAGGTGGAGGTGAAACACCTCTGCTTGCTAGCCGCGGAGGAACCAGGCGGCGTTGAGGAGGCAAGAAGGGATCCCAGCTGGAGGCGCGCGATGGAGGATGAACTGGACGCGATCAGGAGCAATGGCACTTGGGAGCTCGCCGCGCTCCCGCCTGGTCACGTTGCCATTGGTCTCAAGTGGGTGTTTAAGGTAAAAAAGGATCCAGCTGGCAACATTGTGAAGCATAAGGCAAGGCTTGTCGTGAAAGGATATGTGCAGCGGCAGGGGGTGGACTTCGACGAGGTCTTCGCACCAGTGGCGTGCATGGAGACCGTGCGCGTCCTGCTCATGCTCGCCACGCAGTCCGGGTGGCAAGTCCACCACATGGACGTCAAGTCCGCGTTCCTGAATGGCGAGCTGGTCGAAGAAGTGTACGTGCACCAGCCCCCCGGCTTCATCGACTCCGACAACGAGAACAAGGTGCTCAGGCTGCACAAGGCGCTCTACGGGCTGCGCCAGGCCCCGCGTGCCTGGAACGCCAAGCTCGATAGAGAGCTCACCAACCTGGGCTTCGAACGGAGCCCCCTGGAGCACGCCGTGTATCGAAGGACAACTGAAGCGGGCGTCTTGCTTGTCGGCGTGTACGTTGACGATCTGGTGATCACCGGCACTGACGAGAAGGAGATCGAGAACTTCAAGGAGCAGATGCACCAGCTGTTCGACATGAGCGACCTTGGTCTCCTGAGTTATTACTTGGGGGTCAAGGTTAAACAACGTGAGGGTGTGATCACGTTGTGTCAAAGCAGCTATGCAGAAAAGGTGCTGGAGCAGGCAGGTATGAAAGATTGGAACTCGAGCCACACGCCCATGGAGCACCGGCTGAAGCTGATCAAGGGTGACACCGGCGGCGGCATCGACGTCACCAAGTACCGGAGTGTTGTTGGGAGCCTACGCTACCTCTGCAACACTAGGCCGGACATCACACACACCGTCGGCATCGTCAGCCGACACATGGAGGCGCCGGGCACACCACACTGGGCAGCGGTGAAGCAGATCCTCCGCTACGTCCGAGGGACCTCTGGCTATGGATGTTGCTACAGAAGGACCATGGAGGAAGCCGAGCTGGTGGGGTACAGCGACAGTGACCTCGCCGGCGACGTCAACGATCGCAAGAGTACAACTGGGGTGGTGTTATTCCTCAATGGTAGCCCGATCACATGGACATCATAGAAGCAGAAAGTCGTCGCCCTCTCCTCTTGTGAAGTAGAGTACATGGCGGCGGCGACGGCGGCGTGCCAGGGCATCTGGCTGAGCCGCCTCTACGGTGAGCTGGCCGGGAATGATCCCATGACGGTGAAGCTGTTCATCGACAACAAGTCAGCAATCGCGCTGAGCAAGAACCCGGTGCATCATGATTGGAGTAAGCACATTGACATACGTTTTCACTTCATCCGTGAATGCATCGAGGATGGAAAGGTGCAGGTCGAGCATGTTGGGACTGAAAGACAACTTGTTGATCTGCTCACCAAGGCACTAGGACGCGTCAGATTCAGTTTGCTGCGTTAGTGGCTTGGTGTTGTCGAAGTGAAGGGATCTTAGGCAACATGATTAGGTGGTGATTTGTTGGAGTTACTGTAATCCTGTCGCACTAGTCGTTTAGTTTTTGTTTTCGGCAAATAAGTCGGTCCATGCAACGTGAGTCTGTTCACGGCTGGATCGGGAGGAAGCAGTAGCTAGGTCGTTAGCACGACGGCTTGTGCGTGGTCAAGGGAGGTGGGATGGCGCGTCCGCTTAGCTTGGTCATGGTGCAAGATTAGGATCAATATGTTAGTTGGTTTGAACTGTTAAATAAACGGAGAAATAGAAAAGGCTGCAGTTGTTGCACGCAGCGCAAAACCTCTCCCTCTCTCGTGTGTGTGTGTGTGTGTGTGAGTTCATCGAGCCCCTAGTTCAGCTACAACAATATTTTTACACAAGGTAAATTTTTTATGCCATTATATCATGGATACGAAGTACATGCACTAGCATTCGTCCATGCCACGCTGCTCGAGAGGCATGCGTGCAAGCTGCCGTTCCTGCGATCCAGTCTGCGTCAACTCGTTAGGACCGCGTGAATGACCCAATAAGCGTGCGCAAGCCGCCGTCCCCCGCAGTCTGGTTTACATCAATTAGCCGGGACCGTGCCCATGATTGACTCGCCGTCCGCACGGCTTACTGCACTTATGATTGGTTTTTCCATCTGTACCATTTGCAATGCCGCGGCTTACTATACCTACCGGCTGATTTGTATGCTCGCCTTGTTATCACAACTGGATCGACCTCCGACAAAAACCTGGTGCTATTTACCTTATTTTTAAGCACATATTAATTCATCCAAGCAAAGCTACTTTGCCCTGTTGTATTTTATATGCAGGAAAATTATCCATCACAAAGTGGTATTATACCGCGAAGATGGAAACATGCCAAACATTATTTGGCACAGGTGGTTGTCCTTACTCAACGGATTCCCACACCGGATTACATCGCCGAGGCCGTCTCTCGCGACCGCGCCAGCTTACAACGCCATGGCCGTCTCTCGTGTCCGCGCCAGCTTACAACGAGGAGGACAACTTGCTCGTCCGCACTGGCTGACAACGCCTCAGGTGTCAATACATTTTAGTTTTCACTATTGAACTATATACCTGTTTATATCATGATCAAGCATGGAGAGTCTCAAGCCAACTCCTCGAGTCGCCTTAAGACTCGCGGGCTACAAGGACATGACTCGTTCAAGAGCTCCGGATCATTGGAGGGAAGATAACCCGGTCCCGGGGGCTACCGCCATATTGGTGAAAACTTAAAAGGCCGTCAGAAAATTTCTGGTTCAAAATAAAGATTCCGGATTAAAATCCGGTTCAAGAGACATCTCTCTCACGCAAAGCTTTGAAGCTCTCAAATCTGGTTCAAACATCCGGCTCAAGGTAAATTTATCTCTTACAAAGCTTTTTAGCTCTCAAATCCGGTTCAAACATCCGGCTTAAGGACAATCTGTCTCCCACAAAAAATTTGAAGTTTTCAAATCCGGTTTAAAGTTCCGGTTCAAAAAGAATTAATCTCTCGCAAGATTCAAGTTCTTAGAAAAATTAATGGTTGCCAAAGAGAACTTGCTGCCATGATGTGCGTTTTCAAACATGGATATCCTGCCGTACGGCTTACCTTATTATGGTCATTTGGGGGCTTCCTGTTCAAACATAGGTCGTATTCGAACCAAAGAGAACATAGTTGTCGTAACCCTTTTGATCGGCGCAAAGCCAAACTCACTAGGGGGCTTCTTGATCATATCCGAATCATAGCTTAACCCCTTTTGGGTCCGACTTGGATCGTATTCGAATCAGGGTCGTTAAAAACCTCTCAAGGTCATTTGGGGGCTTCCTGTTCAAACATAGGTCGTATTCGAACCAAAGAGAACATAGCTGTCGGTACCGTCTTGATCGGCGCAACGCCAAAGCCACTGGGGGCTACATGATCGTATTCGAATCCTATCTTAACCCCTTTGGAACGGTTTACTGATCGTATTCGAATCAGCAACCTCGATTTTTATTTGGTTCAAGTTTTTGCAAACAATATTTTGGGTTTTGGTACTTTTTGCTCATATCTGAAGCATATAAGTGTGGTTTCGTTTAAACCCGACTTGGCTTTGGACGATAAGTCGCCAGCATGTGACAATCAACATATATTTGGAAGTATTGGCTTCTAAGGATTGGGTTATCACCCTTACTACACAGGTCATGTAAACCGGCAGTACAAATTAAATATCATAATGGTTATATGTGGGATATTATGATCCGCCCTGCGGTAAACCGCCAGGGGATCTTGTGATTTACTTATGTGCAGGATAAGACTACATTTGAGTAGTTACCCTCCCTGGCTTTTGACGTTAAGTCGCCATGTCATATGTTGCTTAAACTCTGTGCAGGATTTACAGAGCTATGACTTACATAAATGATTAAGTTCCAGCCCATCATCAAAGATTGAAATTGGTGTCTCAAAAGGGTTATCAATTCTTGATTTTCTCAAAGGCTATAAGCCGCCGGGTTATAAAAATTCCGGCTTACAATGGAGGTATATTAAATCGCCATCGACCAAGAGCCGCCGGGTATTTAAACTCCGGATTTACTTGTCAACAGATAAGGTATTCAAAGTCGCTTTGGCGCAATGGCTATTATTTTTTCAATGGATATGATTTATTTTACAATGGATGAAATAGTCCCGAGTCGCTGCAGGCTTACGACCCGGCACTTGGGGGCTACATTGTTCAAATCGAGATTACATCAAATATACAAGTCCCATGTCACTGCCAGCATGCACCATGGCACTTGGGGGCTAATGCAAAGTCATTTCTTGCTCAACTTATTAAAGACCCGACTCATCACATTTTAAATGAGCCGGCCCTTGGGGGCTACCAATTGCTCCTGTCAGAAATTCAAGGTACACAAGCCTTAATCCATTATATTGAAAGATCCATTACTCAGTTGGTAGAGTACAAAGCTCTTAACCTTGTGGACGTGGGTTCAAGCCCCATGGTGGAGATTACATCATTTGATGGTATTATCAATGAATCATATACAAAGTCCCAGCTCAGTAATATCTTATTGAGCCGGCCCTTGGGGGCTACACGTTGTTGCTCAAATTTACATGATCATATTTACAAAGTCCCTGCTCATTATTGCATAATGACCCGGCCCTTGGTGGCTACACTGGTTGAAATCTTTATGAGCATAAGGCAATTACAAATCCCGGGTTGCTGCAAGCATGACAACCCGACACTTGGGGGCTACAGGTGATATGCATATAAGGGAGGAATAACTTCAAATTATCAGTTTTGAGTAAATCAGATTGACCCAACGTCACCAATAACTATGACCCGGCGTCGGCAACAATTATGACCCGGTACTATCAATATTTACAAACCGGATATTTTGGCAATGATAAACCGGCAAGTTCCACAAACCGGTTGAAAGTCAGATGAGTTTTTTCAATACCAATATTTTTTAAACTGGCGTTTTGGAAGCCGATTCAAGTGGATCATTTATTACAATATTTCTCTATGAAATACCAATATCCGCAAATTGGCTCTGAAGCTGGCCTATTGACCCGGATTTCTCAAAAGAAGTATCTGGATTTTTGTATTGGCAAGGTTTAGACATATCTGTTAAAAGAGATTTGCTATAAGATCTTTGAGTATGCATCCAGGAGGAAATGACAAGGACCTAAAGATAATCAGGTGCCGGATCAGGAAAATATTTTACCTCAAAGCACAACCTATCAAGTTTGTTCTTGTGTTTATTTTTCAGGATCAGTTTAACTTGGATAAATCCAAATTAAACTGGGGGCTAATGTCGGGGATATACCCCCGCGGTATGACCCGGCCAGAAGCATGACCCGGCCGGGCTTGGCGACTCACTAGAGACCTGGCTGGAGCTTGGCGACTCACTGGCGATCCGCCCGGACATGGTGATTTACATGTAACCCGCCGGGACCTTATGACTCACTAGAGACCCGGCGGGCGGATCAGACGAACGACAAGGCCCAAGGCCCAGCGGGCCGGCTTATACTCTGGTGGGCCGGCTTAAAGAGGAAAGGGATGACGAATATTTCCTTTACGAGGAAGCAAGACCCGGACTTGTATTCAACTTGTGAGAAAGGATAGCCTAGTACTAGTCCTACTAGGACTGCACATGTAACCCGCCCCTTCAACATATATAAGGAGGGGCAGGGCTCCCCAAAGAGGGACAGAAAAATAATCTCTAGGGCTAGACACAAAGGGGGAGCCGGCTTATAAGGTGACTCTCTCATGAGCATAATGAGATCTAGCCACAAACAACATGTAGGGTTATTCCAGATGATGTCTCTCGGGGCCCGAAGCTGTGTAAATCCTTGTCTTGTGTTGCGTCGCTCGGTTCCGCTCAACCCCTCTCAAGCTACCACATAGATGTGTTGGCCTTGCGACTAAGTCCTGACACTAGGACATCTGCCGTGACAAATCCACGACAGGTTCGGCCACGTCAGGGATCCTCATCCATAGTATACTCCCTCTGTTTTTATTTACTCCACATAAAACAGAGGGAGTGGTAGTATAAATGACGCCGACGGGGGAGGGGGAGGTACATCGGTTTGCTCTCAATTGCGGTCCCACAAGCGAGCGAAAACACAAGATGAAGTGTGTTCCATTTGGTGAGCGACATGGAGGGTCCAGCATGCCGGGGTGCAACGCGAGCGCGACAAGAGCGATGTACAGTCAAAACCGATTGACCGGTCGTCACCAGAACCACTATTCACACCAGAACCTTCGCTGCTCGGCCTATCCAGCCACTGCCCCAAAACCGCACTTCCCTCCTCTCCAGCCCATTCCCCCACATTTCGATCCCTTAGCCCGCATCAAACGTCCCCTAGTTTGCCGGAAAGCCATGGTGCGCCGCAAGATCATGTACTACAAGATGCTGACGCCGGAGCGCCGCGCAGAAATCGCGGCGGCGGTCGGTGCCACAGACCTCCATTCCCAAGCTTGCTTTGCGGCAGGCCAATCCCCAAGTTCTCTAGAGCCAAGATACGATGATGAGGAAGCCGATCCAATGTTCATGGCGGAGGTCATGATGCAGAAGGCCCCCGATGGGTATGAGACGATGGACGTCGACTTCGTGCTGGCATCCGGGTCCCCCATGGTGCAGGCGGACCAGGGGTTCAACCTGGAGATACTAAAGGAGGACTAGGAGGCAGAGGCTCAACTCGACGCAGAGCGCGTGCATGCCGCTGTCATCAAGGCTATCCTGCAGGCAGAACTGGATGTCGTGGATGTGAACTGGGCAGCAGAGGCTCAACTCGACGCGGAGCGCGCGGATGCCGCTGCCATCGAGGCCCTCCTGCAGGCGGAACTGGACGTCCTGGACTTGAACCGGGCGGCGGAGGCTCAACTCGACATGGAGTGTGCAGATGCCGCTGCCTTCGAGGCCCTCCTGTAGGCGGAATCGGACGTCCTAGACTTGAACTGGGTGGCAGAGGCTCAACTTGACGCGGAGTGCGCAGATGCCGCTGCCATCAAGGCCCTTTTGTAGGCGAAACCGAACGTCCTGGACTTGAACTGGGCGGTGCTCTCATCCGTGCAGAGCGCCCGCACGCTCCGCGTGAACGAGTAGCTGGAGGCCGAGGACAACCACGGTGCGGAGACACACGTCGGCAGCTACGGCTGGTTCGCGTCGGCAGCGAAAGACGACGAGGCCGTCTCGTTTCGCGAGCAGTGATAGTTTTTCTTTATGTTGTTGTTTTTAGGGATCTTTTGCTGTGTAAAAACATATATTGTTATGCAAGTCACCTGACTTTCATAATTTGGGTCAGTCTACCATTTCAAGCGGTTGGATGAATATCCTACGTCTTCTAACCCTTCTTCCTCGCCTCTTCTTCTTCCCCAACAGACCACCGCACGGGCCATACGGATCCTCCCCAACATGCGGTTGGATGAACATACTGTATGAACGAAAATTATGTGTCAGCAGTAGGATGGCTAAGTTTGGTTTGCTCACATGTGATAGCATGTGTCAGCGAGGGTGCGTTCCCTTGGTTGGGTTTGCGGCGTGCAGGAGCGACTGTCTGAGGGTGCGGTGCGACCACGGCGTGCAGGAGCAACTGTGTGATGGTGCAGTGCGACTGCGACAGCCATGCGCAAGTGTACCTCCTTTTCATTTTGAAAACTTTAGGCAAGCTTGGCAAAAATGTGTTGCGAAGTATGGCAATGCAAGGCCTAGACCCAAACAGGATACAAGTATGTACGTACTAGGAGTACTAGTGTTAAAAAAGAAAGGCGGGGTTTTCCTTCACGGGATTAATCGATACAAATCCTCATTTGATGTGTCAATTAATGCGTATTTTTCCTCCAAAGCACAACGAGCTAACCATCTCACTCCTCATCGCTTGATTAATACAGCGCATGCAAACCAACCTTCTCACTTCCGCATGCATGCAAGGGTATATTAATGTCCTTGGTTGCTAGTACGAGGCAAACCCCATCAATTTTGCCTCAATTAGTGTTAGTGGTCTTTTGCAAATTGTAATTTTGATATACTAGCCTTGTGTACAAAAAATGGAGGTAGTAACTATTTGACTTCCTTCCCCATTGTGGTAACGTCAACGATATCTCAAACGTTGTGGTTTGGCGAAGTGCGTTCAATGGAGAACACCATTGTGGGAGGCCACAGTAAGTCATTCCCAAGTGCCGCTTACAAGCCGAGACAACCGCCTTATTTGCATCCAGGAAGTCCATTGAACCAAAGGACCCATAAATGTACTAGTACTACTTGTATAGTACTACACAATAGCGTCATCCGTCCAGCTTAGTGCAGTGAGGTGGTTTCTCGAAGAAGACGATGGAGAAGCGGAGTCAGCGAAGAGTGAAATGATGGTTGCTTCGTCCGTGCTTTGTGATTTGATGCCTCACTACTTTGTGATTTGTGATAGAAGGAACAGGGGAGTAGACTCTGTGCTCTATACTATACATGCGTCCAAGCACGGGAGAAAGAGGGGAGACGTTGCATTTTTCTATTCTTTCAATCAATCAATCAGGGAGCTTCGATTCCATCTTTTTGGCTTTGGCAGCACCGTCCACAATGGTTCCCATCGATGCCAAAAGCTATTTTCACATTTGGCTACACATTGTGGATTCCCTTAACTGTACCACTTGGTTTTGCTCCTGTGTGATATCTGTACAAATCTCAATTATATTGATCTAAAAAATTATAGAATCAAGATGAGTAAAAAGGAGGTGATTTTGCCGTGCGGATGGCGGGGGAGGTTTCCTATTTTTAGAGGACGTTGGCCTGGCGGTTTGCCAACATGTGGTCCCATGTCTCAGTGCTTTACCAAGCCGATCCGCGTCCCACATGAGGCAGAACAACGGCAGAAGCAACACGTGGTTAACTTGAATAAGATGAGGGAGAAGCGGATTCAACAATGACTGAAATGATGGTTGCTTCATCCCTCCAACTTCTTTTTTAGCATTATTACTTCGTCCCTCCAACTTAACTACGGGAAAGGTGCAACTTTGTGATTTGACGCCTCATTTCTCATTACTACGCTAGCGCCATGACTAGGGTGCTTCACCCCTGCTGCTCTGCACTGTATTTCGGATGGCACGTGGACCCGGTAGCTTGATGTCCCACATGTCGGCGAAAGGGACTAGAACATTTATGAAAGCGAGCGCTCCACTCTTACGACGAAGGAGGACACGACACGGCGGCCCACTGAACTATTACTTGTACTGTATATAGTACTATAGTTTTACTGTTTCGCACGATCCATCGATACAAACCCGGTTAAATAGGAAAGGGCGGGGTTTTCCCGCACGGTAGATGATACTGGCCATACATTTCAAAGGCAATTTTAATGTATGCAAACTGAATAATTAAGTAACAATATGATATCTAGTATAACTAAAAACACATATGATTATTGTGTTAGAGTGTACACTGGTGCGCGTCCATGCTAAACAAACGGTTTTTAACCCCTTTCCGCAACGGCATTTGGAACCGTCGCCAAGTGAGTGTGGGCGATAGGGGGGGTCCTTCCCACACGACCCAGAAATCGTCGGGGATAGGCCCTCTTGGGAGACAGGCTGGGGCCATGTGCGATCGGGAGAGGCATCAAAATCCAATCATTTCCATAGGTATGTACATCCCACACGATAATCCGAGAAAATCATTTCCATAGGTATGTACATCCCACACAGTGAATCCCAAAAAACATTTCCGTTCGTATGTATGTCGCACACAGTCAATCTAAGGAACACGTTTCCGTTCTTATGTACATCCCACACAGTCAATCCAGGGAAAATGTTTCCGTTCGTATGTACATCCCACACCGTTTCATTTGTAGGCTCGTGTGTGAAAGGTGTAACTATCACACACGGTCTGCCTTGGTTAGCTGTTTGCTTCTATCAACTATATCACACACGATTTGGTGAAGAAAACTGTGTGGCATTGGGCTATCCATCGCAAGCGCTTTTACTGCTAGAACCGTTTGCAAAGGTCCATGACACATATAGCAGGTTTATTAGTTTACAATTAATAATTCCAGTATTACGAAAATTCACATTTCATACCGAACAGTTGTTTGCCAATTTCATATCAGGCACATAAATATATTATAACATCACAGTACGGTAGCTACATGAAAACAACATGGTACACCATATAGCTAGTTCATCTTCATAAGAACAATATATTCATTTCCCTAATCGAGATCATCCAGGCTCGTCTTATCCACATCTGCTTTCAGTTCATTAAGAACCTATTTTGCATGGGCCAACTTGGAAAGTGCCTCCTCCTTCGCCAACACCATCTTAGCAAATTCCGATTTAAAAAATCTCTGCTCATTCTCCACCTTCAACTTTTTATCCCGCATCTTCAAATATTCTTCAGCGTTGACAACAATTTCTCTAAGCCTACGTCTGTTCTCTTCCTCATACATGCTCCAGAGCTTCGTTAGGCACATCTTAAAATACTATGGCCACTCTTGATCAACCCACTTCAAGTAAGAACACTTAAGCTCGTCCTATAATATTTAAAACTAGATCAGTCACAATTGTAGGGGAAATGGGTTTATAGCAACATAGAAAATCACTAATGCTTATTTTGAAAAATTGAAGAAGCATGTTAATTATGGCATATCTTCTCAAAGAGATCAATGTGCAAATGAAATAATTAGTACTGAGACAACAACCAAATTCTAGAACATCATAAGCTATAATTAACTACAATGATGCTACAAGTTCTTACTCATGTATAATAAATAACAAATTGAACATTTTATGAGGAAGGTAAATATAACTGCAACAGCAGAGTGGCAGTGTTTGGATGACAGCAAATTGATACTAATAGGTGTGTACATGCACAAATTTAGTAACAAAGAACTAATAACACTAAGGTCATCCGCTATGTATGCAAAAACTAGGGTAAAGACAACTGTTGCTACATCTCGCACCGGTGCGCTGCCCTGGCGAGCCGATGCAGTGGAAAAAAATCAGGGACCCGGACTCCGAAGCACATAGTTGCTCCGATGCCCAGTTCCTTCGTGCCATAAAGATTTAGTATTTTACTGCTTGGTTGCTTGGATGTGTGGACCAAATTTGGCTGCACAAACTACTGAAGCGGTGCCAAATAATTTTCTAATGTCACCGCTGATGAGATGGCAACAATTTAAGATACTAGGTACAAACTGTGACACTGTCTTAGGATGCGTTTGGTTGAAGGTCTGGTATGAATGGGTTGGGACCGTGACAGTGTCTGAATCACATCTAACAAATGATTTGTAACAATGAAAGAGGGTCTAACCTTCTCTGCACATGCCATAAACTTCCCCCCACTGTCCACAGAATCAAATGCAACTAGCTTCACGCATGGAGATTGATGGTGACAACGAGCAGATAGATCTTCAGCCACCCCACTCCATTCGTTGCCACTGATGGTCCTAGGGAGCTACAAGAGGAAGAAATTACTCAAATCAACCGCCGGGTAAAAATCCTTCATTCCAAGTCATAGCCCGAGAGAGTGAGAAGAGAGGCATACCCGGGTGGTGAAGGAGTCACCACCGGAGGAGGAACCGCTGGAGAGGTCTTTGAAGAAGACCATGGCGACCCCAGTGGTAGGATGCGAGATGGCGAAAGTGAGGAAGCGGCTATAGCTTCGCAAGGAAGGATGGAGGAAATAGGGAAAATGTGACTTGTGGTCGGGGAGAAAAGGAGGTGGGGAAGGGGGTGGGGGTAGATATTTTGGTGGTAGGCTAAACTTTTGGAAATGTGGAGGGAAACTTTGCGCGCGGTGCCGCCGGACCTTTCACTTTGAGCGATTGTGTGCATCGCAAATGATTCTTCTGCTTTACGCACATGGGATGAGTTTGATAATTCAAATTTTGGTGGAAATTTCCCCGGGTACGTCATTGCATAATTTAACATCGCTTGCTAATTTGGGCACACAAAAGAGCGTACAGCAGACAGACCACACTTACTGAATCGAGAAATTTTAGTAATTAAACAGAGCCAGTTGACCTAAACATTGCTCTAACAAAAGACCAGCATTAAAAACAAAGCCTAAGTACACATAATTTTTAACAAATCCGCCGCCGCGCCGGCCTATGAATCGCTGGTGTGAGATGAGACGTCGATGACTTGTCCTGGCGACATGCTGTCGTTGGTGGACTCCGCGTCCCCCCTGCTGAAGTCGACCGCGTCCTCGTCCTCGTCCTCGTCCTAGGCGCCACCCTCAAGGTTGTAGTACTCCTCTACCTCGACCTCGGCCATGCGCAACTCCTCCTCCGGCGCTCCTCGATCTCCGCCGCCTCCTGCATCTCCACCTCCCGCTCGGTGACCCCATGAGGAAGTAGGTGCTCCATGGCCACCACCGCCTTTTCAGACGTTGGTTGCATGCTGGAGTCCGAGGTGGCCTGGAATATATTGGCGTGTGCATCCTCGATCTTGGAGTGGATGGCCTCGACCCGGGCCAGGGCGACATCTACGGCACGGACGGCAGCTCGAGCACTCTTGGCGTTTGCAGCTGCCATCGCAGTAGCAGCTACAGCCATCTCGGCTGCTGCATGTGCCCTATCAGCTACTACAGACGCCCTCTCAGCAGAAGCGGCTGCGCTCAATGCGGATGCGGGGGTACTCTCGGCGTAGGCGGCCGCGCTCTCAGCGCAGGTGGCGGCGCTTGGGGGGGACGCGGCTATTGTACGGGCCTTCACAAAGCATTTCCACAACGTCATCTTTGCAAGAAGGGGGTGCAGGAATGGGGATTGGAATTCGTGGATTCGGGGGTCGCCAGCACTGGAGCAGACGAGCCGATGAAGCTTAAGGAGGGAGGCTTAAATAGACCCAGATATTTTCATCGCAAACGGTTCCTAGAAAACAACTATTAGTGATGTTGTATCATTAGCTGTCAAATACGAATTTGGAGTAAAGTGGCAACGGATGGTGTTTTCAATGAACGATAAATTTTGTAGTACTAATACAACTGTCATGTCAAATTTTGCAAAATTTTAGGGGTCATTTGAAATTTTAAGACATTTAAGTGATTTTCTAGCCATTTAATGACCGTAATTGAAATTTGAACTACATGTGCATGAAACAGCTAACCATAACGGTTTCATAACTCATATTTCATGTACTTGTGTGCGATTTAATTCCATGTGCAGTAAGTTGGAAGGAATTTTCAAACGTATTGGTCTAACGGCTATGACATAATTAAGCATGGACTGACATGGCATTTTAATTCCAAAAAATAAAAAAAATCACAAACACATGAAACCTTGGTTGATGTAATGTCGTGCCACCAAAAGATGATGTGGTAAACAAATTGGCATGTTTGACGAAAGTTTGGGCACACACCCCTCACAAACCAGAGCAACTCACTAGAAGGTTCGTGGTTCCGAGAGGGAACAATGCATGTTTGATGACAAACGGGAGATAGCTTCCTCTTAGGACCTTCATTTTTTTTCTACGTCTAATGTGCACTACTACAAGTGTAATGTGAAATCTTTGAAAATTCTATGGGTCATTTGACCTTTAAAAGACATTTAAGTGATTTTCTATCCATTTAATGACCGTAATTCAAATTTGAACTACATGTACATGAACCGCCTAACCAAAACGGTTTGAAAAATCACATGTGTACTTGTGTGTGAGTTAATTCCATGTGCAGTAAACTAGTATGAATTTTCAAACAAATTTGTCTCACGACATGGACACATGCATATGTATGCATGGAGTGACATGGCATTTGAATTCCAAAAATTCAAAAACACATGAAACCTTGGTTGATGTAATGTCATGCCACCAAAAGATGATTTGGTAAATAAATTGGCATGTTTGACGAAAGTTTGGACACACACCCCTCACAAACCAGAGCAACTCACTAGAAGGCTCGTGGTTCCGAGAGGGAACAATGCATGTTTGATGACGAACGGGAGATAGCTTCCTCTTATGGCCTTCAATTTTTTTCTACGTCTAATGTGCACTACTACAACTGTAATGTGAAATTTTTGAAAATTCTAGGGGTCATTTGACCTTTTAAAGACATTTAAGTGATTTTCTAGCCATTTAATGACCGTAATTCAAATTTGAACTACAACTACATGCAATGTCTAACCAAAATGGTTTGAAAAATCATATCTGTGTACTTGTGTGCGAGTTAATTCCATGTGAAGTAAATTAGAAGGAATTTTCAAACATATTGGTCTCACAACATGGACACATGCACACGTATGCATGGAGTGACATGGCATTTTAGTTCCAAAAAATAAAAAAAATGATAAAAAAAAACATGAAACCTTGGTTGATGTAATGTCATGCCACCAAGATGAGGTGGTAAAGAAATTGGCATGTTTGACGAAAGTTTGGACACACACCCCTCACAAATCGGAGCAACTCACTAGAAGGTTCGTGGTTCTGAGAGGGAACAATGCATGTTTGATGACGAACGGGAGATAGCTTCCTCTTACGGCCTTCAATTTTTTTCTACATCTAACATGCACTTCTACAACTGTCATGTGAAATTTTTAAAAATTCTAGGGGTCATTTGACCTTTTAAAGACATTTAAGTGATTTTCTAGCCATTTAATGACCGTAATTCAAATTTGAACAACATCTAGATGCAACGCCTAACCAAAACGGTTTAAAATCATATATGTGTACTTATGTGTGAGTTAATTCCATGTGCAGTAATCAAGTAGGAATTTTCAAACAGATTTGTCTCACGACATGGACACATGCATATGTATGCATGGAGTGACATGGCATTTTAATTCCAAAAAATCACAAACACATGAAACCTTGGTTGATGTAACGTCATGTCACCAAAAGATGATGTGGTAAAGAAATTGGCATGTTTGATGAAAGTTTGGACACACACCCCTCACAAACCGGAGCAACTCACTAGAAGGTTCGTGGTTCTGAGAGAGAACAATGCATGTTTGATAACGAATGGGAGATAGCTTCCTCTTACGGCCTTCAATATTTTTCTACATCTAACGTGCACTACTACAACTGTCATGTGAATTTTTTGAAAATTATAGGGGTCATTTGACCTTTTAAAGACATTTAAGTGATTTTCTAGCCATTTAATGACCGTAATTCAAATTTGAACTACATCTACATGCAATGCCTAACCAAAACGGTTTGAAAATCATATATGTGTACTTGTGTGCGAGTTAATTCCATGTGCAGTAAATTAGAAGGAATTTTCAAACATATTGGTCTCACGACATGGACACATGCATACGTATGCATGGAGTGACATGGCATTTTGATTCCAAAAAATAAAAAAATGATCAGAAAAACATGAAATCTTGGTTGATGTAATGTCATGCCACCAAGATGATGTGGTAAAGAAATTGGCATGTTTGACGAAAGTTTGGACACACACCCCTCACAAACGGAGCAACTCACTAGAAGGTTCGTGGTTTCGAGAGGGAACAATGCATGTTTGATGACAAACGGGAGATAGCTTCCTCTTACGGCCTTCAATTTTTTCCACATCTAACGTGCACTAATACAACTGTCATGTGAAAATTTTGAAAATTTCAGGGGTCATTTGACCTTTTAAAGACATTTAAGTGATTTTCTAGCCATTTAATGACCGTAATTCAGATTTGAACTACATCTACATGTAACGCCTAACCATAACGGTTTGAAAAATCATATTTTGGTGTACTCCGAGCGAGTTAATTCCATGTGCAATAAATTAGAAGGAATTTTCAAACATATTGGTCTCAAGGCATGGGCACATGCATGGAGTGTCGTGGCATTTTAATTCCAAAAAATTAAAAAATGATCATAAAAACATGAAACCTTGCTTGATTTAATGTCATGCCACCAAGATGATGTGGTAAAAAAATTGGCTTGTTTGACAAAAGTTTGGACACACACCTCTAATAAACCGGAGCAACTCACTAGAAGGTTCGTGGTTCCGAGAGGGAACAATGCATGTTTGATGACGAATGGGAGATAGCTTCCTCTTATGGCCTTAAAAAAATTCTATGTTTAACATGCACTAATACATCTGTCATGTCAAAATTTGAAAAATTTCATGGGTCATTTGACCTTTTACAGACATTTTAAGTGATTTTCTAACCATTTAATGACCGTAATTCAAATTTGAACTACATCTACATGCAACGCCTAACCATAACGGTTTGAAAAATCATATTTTTGTGTACTTGTGTGCGAGTTAAAAAATCATCAGATGATGTAAATATCTATTGTTCAAAAAAGAAAATGTAAAGATCTGGCAAGACAACCGCCCCCCACACGATTGCCACTCTATCTCGCGGCTCGAGGTTTGGTAGGTGAGTGGCGGGGATCATTAATCATACATGGTTCTGCATTGGAAACCGTTAGCTATTATGTTCACACACGTATTTTGGCTATTGTGTTGACACACGGATTTTGCTACGGGAATCATGTGCAATTCCAACTATAGTACTCGTAAATTCCGGCGATCGACATGTATACTGTCCCCGTCGATGTAGATTCCGGCCACCAATAAATACTACCTTTGTCACGTCGTCTCGCCTGCATTCTCATCTACATCCTCCCCTCGCTCGCCCTCTCTCTCTCAAATCTCCGCCATGGCGTCGCCGGTCTGCCCACGCGTCGACGAAGAGTCGCCGCCCCCCGATGATGCTCACTCGATTAGCAGCAACGAGGACCCCTACGTGCCGCCTGACGAGGTTGCGTTGGACCCCCCAACTTTGGATTGGTTTTGGGGCCAGTACAATCTTTGTCTGTGGAAGTCGCTGCCGCCGGCTAAGAAAGCTAGGCAAGTTGCATTCAAGAAGGAGACGGCGGAGGAGGAAGCCAGGTACCAGGCGGCCTTTGAAGCCCGTGATGCCGCCTGGAAAAAGGAGGCAGTGGAGCTTCGGGGGCGGGCGCGACGTCGTGCCGAGGAGGTGTACGAAGACGGGTACTTCGCGGGGAAGGTCATAGGCGCTGGGCGCCTCGTCACTGCATGGAGGTGGGCCGATAAGCTCCAGCATGCCACCAACGAGGAGCTCCGATGTGCACCCAACGAAATGGTAAGATCGGTCGCGCGCGTCCGCCAGCAAGAGGAAGATCGGTACGTCAAGCGCTGCGAGGCGGAGGAGGCGTGGTACTACCTCTGCACTAGGAAGGCGCCGCGCACCAGGGAGCTGCTGGCGAGGGGCTGCCGGAATACTGACCCCAGGAGGGATTATTAATTTTAGTATTGTTTGTTTGCAGTTTTATGCATTGTACCTAGTAGTTAAGTATCATCACGTATATCTGATGATATTATATATATATATATTCTATGATGAACTAATGAACAATTAATATATATATATATATATATTATGAATTCCAACTTCTATCTGTTTTTGTATACTAATTTGAATCTAGCTGTTATCCTCCACATATACAGAATGGAAAGTGTATATACACACATTGAAACAGAACATATAAGAATGGAAAACAGAATACACACATTGAAACAGAACAATAAACAGAGCAATACTATGATTGCTGTGAATACATAGCTATCCACATCGAAATGACTTTTCAAAATAAAACGCGTCCATGAGACCATGACCAGCAGCCCTAGCGTAAGGTAGCTCATGGCTCTGCCTGAACTCGTGCAGGCGTTCGTCCAAGCGGTCGACACGCTCACGGTACATCTGGAGCGTGATCTCGAGCCCCATGTTGGCTATTTCATCGGAGATCAATAGCTCGAGGATGCGATGGCCATGTTCCTCTACTGCGCCCAGGTGGACACCTGGGCCAAGGAGGTGGTCGAGCCTACGGACCAGCGCGTTGGCATCCAGCGGGCCGCGGACAAGGCGAACGGCAGCACCCATGCAAACAGCGCGGCAGGCGTCTGGTGCAAGTACGGCGCGGCCGGCCTCTGGTGCAAGTACGACGCTGAGGGCCTCTGCCCACTCATGGCGAGGAATGGGGGTACTGACGGGACATGTACCCAGCTGCGACGCCATGTCGACAGCAGGCAAGCGCCGATGGATCCGCTCTTGCTATGTGGCGTGCCGTGCCTCTTGCTCTGCGGCGCTCCAACGGTCTCGAAGTGCAGTGAGCCGCAACCTATCGGCGCGGACATGCCTATCTTGCTCTGCAGAGCACCATCGATCATGTTGTGCGGCGAGCTGCAGCCTGTTGGTGCTGACATGCCTATCTTGATCTGCGACACTCAAGCGCCAGGCACCAAAGGTCTGCTCAACCCTGGCGATGACGTGCATCAAAGCAATGTCCATCGCGTTGCTGGGGAGCGCCTCGGCCTCGACGGGCCGTGGCGCCTGCTCGTTTTCCTCGTCGACGAGGTTAATGGCAGAGGCGGCGCTTTGGTGGGTTGGCATGCTTGGAAAAGGTGGATGTGCTACAGGCTACGTTTGTCGCCTCCGTGTGTCACGCGCCGCCTATGCGCAATATCGCTGGGTGGCGGGAAACATGTGAGGAAATGGCGGGAAACGGTGGCGTGTTCATAAAATGCCATCAATTAACGAAAACTTAGCATAGAAGGAACATCAAGCTAGCACAAGAAGTAGATGATGATTAGATGAACACGGACCAGATTAGGGAACCTGACGGTGATGAATTCGTCAATCCCAAACAGATGAATTAGAAGCAATCGTCTGTGTTAATATCGGTCTTCGCACACATTTCTAATTATAGACCTGTTTGCCGTGTATCACACACATCTTGTTATATTGAACCGTTTCTGTTCTCTTGTCTCAACGCAAATAGTTCATCCGAGTGAAGTGCATGTTGTATATCACACACACCTTCATCTGGCTGCCCATTTCTTTTGTGTTGCCTAATCACAAATAGTTCATCCGAGTGAACCGTATGATGTATATCGCACACACCTTCATTTGGCCGCTCATTTCTTTTGTTCCTCCTCATCGCAAACAGTTAATTGAGCTCAACCATATGCCCTGCATCGCACACGCAACTAAAATCTGAATCGTGTTTGATGCATCCTCCATCGCAAATGTTTTGCACCTTTTTTGGCGGTTATTTTACACCACCGTTTGCGATTATGGCATCGCACACAGTTTCGTCAAAGGGTCTTTGATCGTAGTGTCGCGTTAGCAGCAACCTGCAGTAATGGTAGTAGTAGTGTTGTATTGCATACTTGTTAGATGTAACATGCGAGAACGTGTAGAGATGTAGTTTTGGAGGGCCTACAGAGAGAAAAGCATAATACGATCACCAACCTTCAGAATACGCTCATTACAGTCACTATATACGTTTTGCGGTGATTATACGGCCACGTTGCTCACCGTTCAGCATCGGATTGCACTCTGTTGACCGGCCAAAAAGTCTGCGTGGCACCATGTTGAGTAGTTAAATTGACCACGTTCCTTGTGGGTCTCACCTGTCAGTTCGCATGGGAAAAAGGTCAGATAAACACAAGTTTACGCAGGCGCGACAAGTCTCCAACTCGTGCGCGGGAATCACCTGGTTGTGTATGTGTCTGTCAGGGCCTGATGTGTGCGCATGCATGTGTAGGTTGAGCACTTGAGCGTGAGAGTGTGTTGGTCGTGTGGTGTGTGCATGTGTGCATGCGTGTGAGTGTTGCATGCGTGTGTGGCTGCCTGTGTTTGTGTGAGTGTTGCGTGCATGCAGTTCGTGTGCATGCGTCCGTGTGTGTATAATCACCACACCATCTCTTATGTGTTAAAATAGACGGCTTGGCATACCAATACAAGGCCACCTTGTACGTTGTGCCCGCAGCCATGACTTCGAACCACCGTCCAATATTTTGTTGTTGTTTGTTTTCATTCTTACTAGCAAGATGCCCGTGTGTTGCACGTAACATCAAGATGCATTTTTATGACTAGTTTATCTTGTGAGAGAAAAGTATGAACGAGGGAAGGCCTTATTTGCAAATGTGGAGAGGTGTGTGGGTACCTTTTTGCAACATTGCCATAGTTTCCTTCCTATCCGTCAGATATAAATCGGACGGCCTATATTGCAGGATGGCAGGCACACCATCATCACCAATTCTATTTTTTATAAGAGTGTAGATGTAGACTAGATACAAGCTGACAGGTGTACCCAATGGTAGTGAGATAATGTGTTGCAACACTAGAGGTGCCATGTGGAGCGTTTAACTGGTCAACTAGTCGTGTCTTGAGCAAATACAGAGCTGTACGGTGAGCCCGGACTGTATAATAACCACAGAATGTAAATGGTGACCGTAATGAGTGGATTCTGAAGTCCAATGTACGTGTCGTGCTTTCGCTTCAAATACAATGATTGTCACGGTATATATCGCGAGAGAAAGATGAAACATGCGTGAATGCACCGGGGGCTTACTTTTAGAGGACCTGGAGATAGTTTGTGTGCGTACGTGAAAGGGGCGTAGAGGGGATGTATGCAATGGAGAGAGAGATGCTCTTCATTTCTCTTTATTATGACTAACTTTATATATAGTATGAAAATATAAAAATTTATAGTGCAGAATAAATATCATTGTGGGCACCATGCAATGCAAATTAACGTTCATACTCCTCCATATAACTTTGTAATGTTGTATATTTGTGGAAATTGTAAAATAATTTTTTGGCCACACTTTATTCAAAAGGAATGTTGTATGTGAAATAAACGTGAAGAGAGGGATTTTTAGATCAATGGGGTACGTGATGTAACATGTGTGAATGTGTAGTTGATGTATTTGGCAGGGCCTAGAGAGGTATGTGTGTGTATTATGTATTCGAGAGAGGCATGGATAGAGGGGCCGGCGGGGGAGGGGGCGTGGGAGAGATAGCACGAGAAATGAGAGAGGAGACGAATATGATGTCACGGCGAGAGATTCCCTTGAGTGCGTATATGCAAGGGGGAGGGGATAGAGGCATGAGGAGATTTTTTTTGTGGTGTTTGTGTTGGTATGTGTGGGTGTGAGATATAACGAGACCTGGGGGCAGAGGGTGTGTCACCGCGTGAGGTCCCGTGGGTCGAGGTGAGGCCCTTGGTTCGGTTCCATCCTGCGCCACATTCCTCGGCTCGTGACGCATTTAGGGAGACCCATGGATGACTAGTCATACAAGACAAAGATAGCAGAATCGTGAAGGACTCTGTGTCCACTGACAAAGCTGGCTAGGATTTGTAACCCTAGGTCCTCGGACTAAGGTAACCCCTTATCTATGATATTACTATTCATCCAACCTAACTTTAAGGGGCATCCTACAGAATGCTCTGCTAGAATCATACTCGTCGATTAGGAAGAGATATGTGAGACAATGCGTGAGAGACAGGCCTAAAGATAATGTGCGTACATGGGACACGTAGGCATGTCTATGTATATAGAAAGGGTTGATGGGGATTGTGCGTGTGTATGCTTGTGAGAGGAAGAGTGCTTGTGATAAAGTTTAGTGAAAACAGTCGTAAATGGTTACGAGAGGGAGGGAGGGTTATATCGAGAGCATGTCTACAAGAAAGACACCTCGGGAGAGAGTGTGTGAGCATGTGTGAGAGACCACCGATGGAGAGTGAAACTACACATAAAAGACTCATGTACACATTGATTAAAGATATAAATTGTATCCAAATATTAGGATGGGATCATGATATTTGCAATTCGCGTAAGGAACAGTCATTGATCCATCAGACATCTAGATTCTATCGAATTTGAGCATGCCTATGTTATTACTCGACATAATTGATCCACATAGTTAGCATTTTGAACTCTAGACAATGCATCGCTTTAGCAATCGAATATAAACATGAGTATAGTTCATGTTTTTTTGCGAGGTGAGTATAGTTCATGTTGTGTGTGTAAAGCACATTATACATACGAAAGTTAGACAATGAACATTATAAATAGCTAGCTATGAACTAGTAAACTTTGCATTCAACTTAAGGTGGTTTAAAAAATTCGAATTCAACATGAAGTCCATTCAATTATTTGAATTTGGTATCATGGCATTTGTAAATCATACCTAAATTATGGGGGCACCAATCTTTGCTCTGATTTTGTACATAATAGCATATATAGTCGTGTACAAAATAGATTCAAATTTAGCTCCTCCATTCCAATATAATCGTAGTTATAGGATTTTCAAGTGTCAAAATTTCAAAAAGAAGCAGATAATTTAATAAGGTTTTCAAACATACAATGTCAAATTTAACATTGTCTATTTAGGTCAATCCTCAAAGTTCAAGAGTACTCTAAACGTGAATGCATCTGTTTCAAAATTTCGAACAAAGCGCCAAAAGAGCCTCTACTCGCCCGAAACCGCGTGAGACCAATGTTTGGGAGTAGAAGGAAATTACTTTTCTAACTCCGACCCGTGAAACCTACCGGCCCGACGTCCAAAGGTCTAAACCGAGGTAGGTTTGTAGCTTCATCTAGATGCCACGCAACCGCCTCCGAAAAATGTTCATACACAATGGCCGCCTAAGCACAAATGCGCGCAGCCGAAATCACTCCCGCCCACTATTTGGGACACCTGGGACTACCATCCTACCCCCGACCCGCAGTAGGTCCGAAATTTAAGAGGGCGGCAAAGTTTGTACTTTCCCCAAATTTCAAACAAGCGTGTCCCATCTATTCAAAAAAGCCAAAAACAAGTGTGTCCCAGACCGAATCATGGTTCTCCCTTAGCCCCCCCTGATACATCTCCATCGTATCTATAATTTTTGATTGTTCCATGCCAATATTCTACAACTTTCATATACTTTTGGCAAATTTTTATACTATTTTTGGGACTAACATATTGATCCAGTGCCCAGTGCCAGTTCCTGTTTGTTGCATGTTATTTGTTTCGCAGAAAACCCATACCAAACGGAGTCCAAACGGAATAAAAACTGACCGAGATTTATTTTGGAATACTTATGAATTTTGGGAAGTGGAATCATCGCGAGACGGTGCCCGAGGGGGGCACGAGGTAGGGGGCGCGCCCCAGGGTGTCAGGCGTGCCCCTGACCCTCGTGGCCACCCCGTAAGGCAGTTGGTGCCCTTCTTTCGCCGCAAGAAAGCTAATATCCGGATAGATATTGTGTTAAAATTTCAGCCCAATCGGAGTTACGGATCTCCGGGAATATAAGAAACGGTGAAAGGGAAGAATCTAAGAACGCAGAAACAGAGAGAGACAGAGAGACAGATCCAATCTCGGAGGGGCTCTCGCCCCTCCCATGCCATGGAGGCCATGGACCAGAGGGGATACCCTTCTCCCATCTAGGGAGGAGGTCATGGAAGAAGAAGGAGGGGGGCTCTCCCCCTTGCTTCCGGTGGCACCGGAGTGCCACCGGGGGCCATCATCATCACCGCGATCTACACCAACACCTCCGCCATCTTCACCAACATCTCCATCACCTTCCCCCCCTCTATCTACAGCGGTCCACTCTCCCGCAACCCGCTGTACCCTCTACTTGAACATGGTGCTTTATGCTTCATATTATTATCCAATGATGTGTTGCCATCCTATGATGTCCGAGTATATTTTCGTTGTCCTATCGGTGGTTGATGAATTGCTATGATTGATTTAATTTGCTTGTGGTTATGTTGCTGTCCTTTGGTGCCCATCATATGATTGCGCACGTGGATCACACCCTAGGGTTAGTTGTATCTTGATAGGACTATGTATTGGAGGTCAAGAGTGACAGAAGCTTCAACCTAGCATAGAAATTGATGCATACGGGATTGAAGGGGGACCAATATATCTTAATGCCATGGTTGGGTTTTACCTTAATGAACATTAGTTGTTGCAGATGCTTGCTAATAGTCCCAATCATAAGTGCATAGAATTCCAAGTAAGGGATGAGATGCTAGCAGTGGCCTCTCCCACATAATACTTGCTATCGGTCTAGTAAAGTAGTCAATTTCTTAGGGGCAATTTCGCAACTCCTACCACCACTTTTCCACACTCGCTATATTTACTTTATTGTGTCTTTACTTAAACAGCCCCTACTTTTTATTTACATAATCTTTATTATCTTGCAAACCTATCCAACAACACCTACAAAGTACTTCTAGTTTCATACTTGTTCTAGGTAAAGCGAACATCAAGCGTGCGTAGAGTTGTATCGGTGGTCGATAGAACTTGAGGGAATATTTGTTCTACCTTTAGCTCCTCGTTGGGTTCGACACTCTTACTTATCGAAAACTGTTGCGATCCCCTATACTGGTGGGTTATCAAGATCTTTTTCTGGCGCCGTTGCCGGGGAGCAATAGCGTGGGGTGAATATTCTCGTGTGTGCTTGTTTGCTTTATCACTAAGTAATTTTTATTTGCTGTTCTTAGTTGTTTCCTATCTTCAGTTATGGGTAGGAAACGCAAAATACCAAAACAATTAGTTGTACCTACTGAACCAATGGTTGAAGAACCAATCAAAATCTATCACACTGCTGAAGCTTATTACTTGGATCATCTTCGATCCATATGTGCTCGTGCTGAAACCCCAACTAGCTTAGTTGAGGGCAAATCTTTAGATGAGCATGCTTGTTATGTGCAACACCGAATATCTGAAAAGGGAAAACTTTACTAGATCAAATTCATCGTTTGCAATGCTATGCTTGGAATTTATGTGAAATTTATGATTTTACTTGTTGCTCTGAAAACCCTAAGAAACACCTTCCTTACCAATGTGAGTTTACTGATAATGGAATCTTATCTTCATATGCCAAGGGTGTTTATAATTACTATGATGTTCAACAAATTGAAGAATTTGTTGCTTTTAAGGGTGCTTTTGAAATTGCTTCTTTGATTGAAAAGTATGATGCTACTCTTTACAAATCTGAAAATTTTGCCATATTTAAATATTGCTATGATAATTATGCTTCTAATGCTTATGTTAAACTATATATTGAGAACTACTCCGCTGTACAAGAAGAGATTAATATTTTGCAGGAGTCTATGGAAGAAGAAATTGATGAAACTGTGAGCTCATTGGATGAAAAAGATGAGGAGGAGAGCGAAGAACAAAAGGAGGAAGAGCGGATTAGCTACCCGTGCCCACCTTCTAATGAGAGTAACTCTTCAACTCATACATTGTCTAATTTCCCTTCGTGCTTACCGAAGGATGATTGCTATGATGATTGTTATGATCCCGTTGATTCTTTTGAAATATCCCTTTTTGATGATGCTTGTTATGCTTGTGGCCAAGATGCCAATATGAATTATGCTTATGGAGATGAACTTGCTATAGTTCCTTATGTTAAACATGAAATTGTTGCTATTGCACCCACACATGATAGTCCTATTATCTTTTTGAATTCTCCAAACTACACTATATCAGAGAAGTTTGCTCTTATTAAGGATTATATTGATGGGTTTCCTTTTACCGTTGCACATGATGATTTTGATGAATATAATATGCATGTGCTTGCTGCTCCTACTTGCAATTATTATGAGAGAGGAACTATATCTCCACCTCTCTATGCTTCCAATATGATAAAATTGCAAGAAATTGTTTATACTATGCATTGGCCTTTACTTTGTGTGCATGAATTGTTCTTCTATGACATGCCGATGCATAGGAAGAGAGTTAGACTTCGTCATTACATGATATATGTTGCTTTGTTCTCACTACTAAATTACAAATCATTGTTAATTAAAATTGGCTTTGATATACCTTGGGATCCGGGTGGATTCATTACTTGAGCACTATATGCCTAGCTTAATGGCTTTAAAGAAAGCGCTGCCAGGGAGACAACTCGGAAGTTTTAGAGAGTCATTTATTTCTGTTGTGTGATTTTATAAAGTTTATAAATAAAAATAATGTGCCAAGGTTTGCCTTTAGGATGTTTACATTTGCTTGATGGTTTGTACGGTGCAGGACAGAAACTTTTGCTGTAGTGCGTGATTTTACGTTTTTAGCTGGAACGTCAAATGGTTCTGATTCTTTTTGCACTGTCTTCCTATACAATTTTTTTATTTTTCCTAATTTTGGCAGCATTTTTCAAGTATCATAAGTATGGTGAATGTTCAGATTGTTACAGACTGTTCTGTTTTAGACAGATTCTGTTTTTGATGCATAGTTTGCTTGTTTTGATGAAACTATCAATTTATATCAGTGGATTAAGCCATGAAAAAGTCATATTACAGTAGACACAATACAAAAACAAAATATGAATTGGCTTGCAATAGTACTTAGAGTAGTGATTTGCTTTATTATTTTGACGCCCGGATAATTAAGCTACAGTGAACCTCCGCTAATGATGCCATGTCACCTCGGTTACTGTTGATAAACCCGCGTAGTTCGAAACCCAGTTCAAAATTCGAATTTAAAATAAAGGCAAACAATAAAAGTTTCAAATGTTAAAACTAAATGTTCGGGTGGATTCAAATAAATCATGGATAATTATGATGGACAAACCACACTTATATAAAATCTTTAAATACTCTTAAATGAATAAAACAGTAGTCAAAACAATTATTGAAATGCCTTTTATAATTAATAAAATGTTAAACTATTCTATTTAGGTGTTAAACTTTTTATTGCAGTGGGTTTAGTGGTAGTACTAAGTTAGGGATCATTCTTGTACTTTAACAAACTAAAATAAAATGAGGAACAAGATAAAACAGAAAAGATATAAGATAAATAAAAAGGAAAAACAAAAACAGAAAACTAATAAAAAGAAAAGAGCCCCCCCGGGCCAAACGGCCCAGCTGGCCGACCAGTCTGCCCACCAGGCCAGCCCACGCGGCCCCTTCACCCCCTGGCCTATAGGCCACCCCACCCCGACCGAAACCCTAACCTGCCCACTCCCCACGTTCCCCACTCCCCCACCCCCCGATCTCTCCCCCTCTCGCTCCCTCGTCCCCTCCCCCGATCCAATCCGGATCGGGCACAACAACGCCGCCCCTCGCCGGACCTTCCCTCCTCACCGGCCGTCCTCGACCTCCTCCTCGCTGACCACCTCTCCCCCGCCCCAACTCTGATCGATCCCGTCTAGATCGACGGGAGGCAGCACCGACGTCGCCGCCACCCGATGCCGGCGCCCCGATGACCACGCCTCGCCTCCCGCGCTGCCCGACGTCGTCTTCCTCGCGCCTGTCGCCGGATCGCCAAGCGCCGCACATCTTCATCACCACATCGCCGGACTGCCGCGCCGGAACGTCGTCCCCGTCCTCCCCACGCCCATTGCCCTGTGCCCTACAACCCCGGTGAGGCCCTCGGCCTCTCCTCCTCTCCCCGTGCTTACCGCGCCCTGCCGCGACTCCCTGCCCGCCGTGGTCTACGACCACCACTGCCGTTACCTCCCCGCGCACTGCCGCCTCGCTCCCGCGCCATGGCCAACCCCCTTGATGCTACTTTGCTCCTGGCCGTCGCACCGCGCCGCCCCCTACGTCCGCCCCCGCCTGCCGTGGCCACGGCCTCATCCTGCGTCCTGGCGGGCAGCGCCCCGCCCGCACCCGTCGGGTTCGTCCGCCCGCACCTGGGCGTGTGCCCGCTCAGGCCACGCCCTTCGCCCGCTAGCATCCGGCGCCCACTAAGGCCCCTGGGCCTATGACGTTGGGGCCCCACGCCCAGAACACACAAAAAAAAGAGGATTAATAATAATAAAAAAAATTAATTAATTAATTAATTAACCATTTTTAGTTAACTAATTAACTCTAATTAACCTGCTAATTAAATGTTAACAAATTGTTAGTCTTCAGCCTATGACATGCGGGACCCACAGTGAGGTTGACCAGTCAACACCTGTTGACTGCTGATGTCAGCATGACATCATGCTGATGTCATAAATCCATTTTCGAATTAATTTAAATAATTAATTAAATTCCAGAGATTAATAAAATCTTTAGAAAATCATATCTTTTAATCCGTAACTCGGATTAAATTATTTTCAACATGAAAGTTGCTTAGAACGACGAGACGAACCCGGATACGCAGCCCGTTCGTCCGCCACCCATCCCTAGCATAGTGAACATGCAACTTTCCCCCTCCGGTTCATCTGTCCGGAAACGCAAAACACCGGGGATATTTTCCCGGATGTTTCCCCCCTTCACCGGTACCACCTCTTACCGCGTTGGGGCATACCTAGCACCGCGTATTGCCTCGTTATGTTTTGTGATGCTTTGTTTGCTCCGTAATTACTATTTCTTCCCCCTCTTCTTCCCCGGTAGACCCCGAGACTGACACTGCTGCTGGTACCCCCGATCGACTACGGTGTTGACGACCCCTCCTTCTTGTCTGAGCAACCAGGCAAGCCCCCCCCCTTGATCACCATATATCGCCTATTCTTCTCTATACTACTTGCATTAGAGTAGTGTAGCATGTTACTACTTTCAGTTAATCCTATACTGCTGCATAGCCTATCCTTGCTACTGCTGTTGTTACATTTACCTGCTATCCTACTGCTTAGTATAGGATGCTAGTGTTCCATCAGTGGCCCTACACTCTTGTCCATCTGCCATGCTATACTACTGGGCCGTGATCACTTTGGGAGGTGATCACGGGCATATACTATATACTTTACACTATTACATTACCTGTGATACTGTTCAAAAATGGGGGCTGAAGGGGCAGGTGGTTCCACCCAGGTAGTGGTGGGCCTGGGTTCCCGACGGCCCCCGATTGTTACTTTGTGGCGGAGCGACAGGGCAGGTTGAGACCACCTAGGAGAGAGGCGGGCCTGGCCCTGGTCGGCGTTCGTGGATACTTAACATGTTTAACGAGATCTTGGTATTTGATCTGAGTCTGGCCACTGGCCTATGCACACTAACCATCTACGCGTGGACAGTAATGGGCACTCGACATCGTGGTATCAGCCGAAGCCTTCACCATAGGATTTAGACCGGCGTGCTGACCTCTCTGTTGTACCTAGGTAGGGATGCGACGTGTTGATCTTCCGAGGCCGGGCATGACCCAGAAAAGTGTGTCCGGACAAAGGGGGTCGAGCATGTTGGGAAATGTGGTGCACCCCTGCAGGGAAGTTGATCTATTCGAATAGCCGTGTCCCTCGGTAAAAGGACGACCCCCGGAGTTGTACCTTGACCTTATGACAACTAGAACCGGATACTTAATAAAACACACCCTTCCAAGTGCCAGATACAACCGGTGATTGCTCTCTCACAGGGCGACGAAGGGAGGATCATCGGTTAGGATTATGCTATACGATGTTACTTGGTGAACTTACCATCTACTCTCATCTCCTGCTGCAAGATGGAGGTGGCCAGAAGCGTAGTCTTCGACAGGACTAGCTATCCCCCTCTTATTCTGGCATTCTGCAGTTCAGTCCACATGTGATACCCCTTTTCCATTTGATACCAATGCATACATATGTAGTGTAGCTCCTTGCTTGCGAGTACTTTGGATGAGTACTCACGGTTGCTTTTCTCCCCTTTTTCCCCTTTCCTATATCCGATTGCTGCGACCAGACATTGGAGTCCGGGAGCCAGACGCCACCATTGATGACGACTACTACTACTCGGGAGGTGCATACTACTACGTGCAGCCCGCTGACGACGACCAAGAGTAGTTTAGGAGGATCCCAGGCAGGAGGCCTGCACCTCTTTCGATCTGTATCCTAGTTTGTGCTAGCCTTCTTAAGGCAAACTTGTTTAACTTATGGCTGTACTTAGATATTGTTGCTTCCGCTGACTCGTCTATGATCGAGCTCTTGTATTCGACCCCTCGAGGCCCCTGGCTTGTAATATGAGGCTTGTATGACTTATTTTATTTGTAGAGTTGTGTTGTGATATCTTCTCGTGAGTCCCTGATCTTGATCGTACACGTTTGCGTGTATGATTAGTGTACGGTCAAATCGGGGGCGTCACAAGTTGGTATCAGAGCCGACTGCCTTTAGGAACCCCCCTTTCCAACTCCTTAGCAGAAGTCGAGTCTAGTCATTGAGAAACTTTTACTAACATGGCTGTGTGGCTTACGGGCCCACGTCGCCATTGGGTGGTATTAGGATCTTTTACTCCTTGTCTATACTCTGGGACTCTGATCTCTCTTCTATTCGGGTTAAATGAATTTTGCTAAATCTAACATTAGGATCTCGTTATCACTTTCACCCGGAGAGCCCCTTATTACTGATGATCGACTGTTGCACATGAAGACCCTGAAGATACTCTCCGCCGTTAACCCGAGAACTTGTGTTCATCGCGTTTGCAATTCCTCTTCCACCGTCAACCCTTATGGATAACTACTTGCAATTGTTATTCTTACATTCATCCCCAGTTGGTCTTGTTATTACAAGATACCCCGAAATACTCGTCATTGTTTCGATAATCCTTTGAGATTACTGCCTTGCTGTTCTTTGTCATCTGAATACCCCTATGGATAATTCTCGCACTTATCGAGTATCCGCTCATCCCCCAGTTGTTCATGTGTTTTCACAATGGTCTTCGAAATACTATTCGATCCTCCAAAAATCCTTAGTAGCTTATTGCTGTGCAATACTTGTCTGCTTGCATTATGGATGCTTTCCATATGTCTGGCAATATTCGTTAGTATCCTTAGCCACCGTTAATTTGATCCTATTGATTCAACATGAGTGCGAATGCACGCGATCATCAGTTGATCCTTTTAAATTACCTTTCTGGCTCAGACATCATTTTTGAACATGAGCTTGTTCTCGACCAATCTGTTTGCCGTCAATTGTACCCTTAGGTCTATTGAACTTATCCACCCTTGATGAGAGCGTCTGCTTCTGATCCTTCTATTTGGAAATCATAATTCCTTTGATATCTAAGCATTGAATCATTCGGGTGTCCTATAATCTGATGCCCTTGCATCCTTTCTTCAACTGACTGTGTGCCGATGCTCACATCAGCTCCGCTATGGAGCGTCAGATCCTTTATTGGATTATTATTCTACAGTGTCCTCCTTATTCAATAACCTTGTGAGCCTTTCCTCGGATACATAATGCTTTTGGTAAATTGTATCCTCTGTTTTTCTCAACCATGCTCTGTTTTCGAGCTGGTGGTATTTACGATTAAAGCTTGTGGTATATGTTTTCACGATACCCTGAGGGGTTGAACCTATGCCTTTCTTAATCTGTGTGAATCCGAAAGTGTTCACGGTTCATACTCCTCTAGTAATTCACCAGGTAGGTTTTGACACTGAAATCATTTTTATCTAGAGCCGTAAATGAAAGGTTATGCATTGAAGAAGTGGGAGCCGACCTTGAACTTTGTGTTCATGCCCATGGACACGATGTAGATCTTATCATTAGAGCTTCTCTTAAATCAAAATTTCCCTTGGTATAAGCTCTTATATCTGGGATCTGGCCTTTTGCAATCGTGGTTTCGACCATATGTTCTTCTTTGACCCCATTTCACGGGCAAGTTTCAGCACTTGTCTTATGTGGATCAATACACCAGTCCAACCTTTACTTTGATCTTCCGTCGAGTATTACACCATGGTACCTCGATAATATCAAGTACTACATAACTTCTTATGAGTTCTTCATCAAGTGCTACATTCTCACTGATTCCAATTTTTCACGGGCTCTGAGTTATTAAACACTCAAAGACCGATAAGTGAACCGAGTCCACACTACGGTTCAACAACTATTATAAATCTTCTTTGCTTACGAGTTTGTACCCGATCACGTCCTTCCTACCCTATTTGGCTATATCATTATTGTGATCATTTTAACTGTGCTACCTGGTCCTTATTCCCGGAGCACAACTTTCGACGATGAGCTAAGCTTACATCGATCTTCCTCATCATACCATTTTGCCTTAAACAACGAGCTTGGTTTCGAGTTTGTGTCATACCCTTGGTTCAATAACCTTTCGCTTCATCATTCCTTTGGCTTGATGTCATCACCGACCGATTACATCTTCATGAAATCTCTCAACAATTGTGTCGTGATCATCGTCGGCATTCCGAGCTCTTCCAGGATGTCAATTGAGTTCATTATGAGAAATACCATCCTTGCCCTTGATGATCTGTGTTAACACCGACCACTTTATTGACTTCCCTCCAACACAAACTTATTCGTGTTTTGTGCTATACTTTGAGATCCTTGCTATCCAGCAATTATTCTTCTTTACCTTGGAGTATTACTATCTTGTATGTCAAGAAGGTCGTGAGAATTGCTCCACCTCTTAAGAATTATTGGTATAGTGATACTTCTCACCATCACCTTCTTTCTTGGTTCCCGTGTTGATTCTAGCCGGGATACCAACAGGTGAATGGTGCTGCTTGGATTCTACACTTCTAGCAACCATATTGCTTTGAAGTTAATGGTCGATAATTCATTCTTAGACCATTGGTTACCGAATCACCATTCTAACATTGATCATGCTACCTAAGTCCATATCTCGGGTACACCTTTTACAACCAATGTTATCTCCTTGTTCACATAAGTGTGGAAATCCATCTTTTGAAAATCTCAATGAATTGTCGCAGAGTCAATCAGCCACCTCCTCGCCTCTCCTTGATTTAATGATGAACTTTTGTTTTGGAACTTGCTTCCATAGTTCATTTCCTAAGAATATTACAATGTCATCTCGACAATAGGTGTTGCACCTCTTCCCACGCATCCTGAGTATGAGGTATCCTGACACCAATCAGATCTGAATCTCGGTCAGATATGATGGTTGGAACATATTTCCAGGAGTTATGGCATTGGTCTTCGTATGGCCTGGTAAGGTGATGTCATGCCTAGCACACCTGGTCGGAGGACCTATTGTTATAGTTCTTCCTTTTTAGCAAAGTTATCCATTCTTACATAAGGAAATTGTAAGACTTATTCTATAAGTTGTTCCTGATGAATCCTTTGACTATCCAAAGTCCGACCTTGCTTGAAGACCATGTCAATGCTATCTAGAAGCTTATCTGTGGTACTCCGATTTTCAACGAGAACATTTGAATCCCAATGCTAAATGTTTCCTGCTCAATTACCCAAACACCACTGTATGGGTAACGTCATGAAAATTTCTCTCCCCTTACCTAAAGAGTTTTCTACACTATATCATGTCATGGATATCATGCTCTGCTTGTTGTTGGGAAGGAAATACCCTTGAAATATGTGTTTAAACACATTTTTCCTTTCCATTGTTCTGTTTAATCTGATGATCACCTTTTCCTTTCCATTGTTTTGTTTAACCTTACTGGTGATCTATATAATCTAAGCAGTAATATTCTCCTGCTTAGGTAAGCACCTCGTTGAACCACTCTGTCAGTAAGACCCTATTAATATTGTTGATAACATTCTGGTAACCACCGATGGACGAGAACTTTACCTATTGGTCCGCCTCGTTCAACGAGCAGGAAGATGGTTCTCTTCGTCCCTCGCCCTTGGTACCGACGTTGCTGATATAATTGATAGGTTATCTTCTGACATGCCTTATTAACATGACTGTACAAAATGTCATCGCCTTCCTACTTTTAACCCACATGGTGGGCCCATAACCCACAGTTCCACAGGATCGAAACCTGACTCTCCTGCACCCCAGTTATCAAAGTTATTCCTCGTGCATGGCCTCATATGAAATTCACGAGCCATCTTCTGAGAAATCATCAATTCTGGTATCAGACACAACACTTATTCCCATTGCTTTGAACCCCTTTTCATGCCCTGTTTCGGGCATCAAGCGATTGTAGGCCCGCTCGAAACTTCCCATGATACCTCCTTACCTTGCTCTCAATATTTTCATAAGTTTCAATTTGAGAGTTACTTTTCTCCACGTTCCCTAATGATTATCTACCGGATAAGCAACCATGCAGAATTCCATTCTTCCAGTATACCCATCCTTTATTCCTCTGTAAGTACGATGGAGTTCCCAAAGGAAGGATGACAACTTCCTCATGATGCAGAGAAATGAAGACATCAACGCTATGGATCAACCTATTCAAGAAGGGCAACCAAGACCGAGAAGACACGTTAGAATTTCATAACCAGAACTTCCCCCTACTCCCCTCTTAAATCTCGGGACGAGATTACTTGTAGTGGAGGAGAATTGTGACGCCCGGATAATTAAGCTATAGTGAACCTCCGCTAATGATGCCACGTCACCTCGATTACTGTTGATAAACCCACGTAGTTCAAAACCCAGTTCAAAATTCAAATTTAAAATAAAGGCAAACAATAAAAGTTTTCAAATATTAAAACTAAATGTTCGGGTGGATTCAAATAAATCATTGATAATTATGATGGAGAAACCACACTTATATAAAATCTTGAAATACACTAAAATGAATAAAACAGTAGTCAAAACAATTATTGAAATGCCTTTTATAATTAATAAAATGTTAAACTATTCTATTTAGGTGTTAAACTTTTTATTGCAGTGGGTTTAGTGGTAGTACTAAGTTAGGGATCATTCTTGTACTTTAACAAACTAAAATAAAAGGAGGAACAAGATAAAACAAAAAAGATATAAGAAAAATAAAAAGGAAAAACAAAAACATAAAACTAATAAAAAGAAAAGAGCCCCCCCGGGCCAAACGACCCACCTGGCCGACCAGTCTGCCCACACGGCCGGCCCACGCGGCCCCTTCACCCCCTGGCCTATGGGCCACCCCCCCCCCACCGAAACCCTAACCTGCCCACTCCCCACGTTCCCCACTCCCCCACCCCCCGATCTCTCCCCCTCTTGCTCCCTCGTCTCCTCCCCCGATCCAATCTGGATCGGGCACGACATCGCCGCCCCTCGCCGGACCTTACCTCCTCACCTGCCGTCCTTGACCACCTCTCCCCCGCCCCAATTCTGATCGATCCCGTCTGGATCGAGGCGAGGCAGCACCGACGTCGCCGCCACCCGATGCCGGCGCCCCAACGACCACGCCTCGCCTCCCGCGCTGCCTGACGTCATCTTCCCCGCGCCCGTCGCCTAATCGCCAAGCACCGCGCATCCTCATCACCACCTCGCCGGACTGCCGCGCCGGAACGTTGTCCCCGTCCTCCCCACGCCCATTGCCCCGTGCCCTACAACCCCGGTGAGGCCCTCGGCCTCTCCTCCTCTCCTCGTGCTTACCGCGCCCTGCCGCGACTCCCTGCCCGCCGTGGTCTACGACCACCACCGCCGTTACCTCCCCGCGCACTGCGCCCGCTCACCGCCCCACCGTAGCCCCGCGCTGCCTGCTGCCGCCGTCTGCTGCCCGCAAGCAGCCCGCGTTGGCTCGCCCAGCCGCGGCCCCCCTTGCTTTGGACGGACCGCAGCCCGCCAGAGCCACACGCCGGCACCCCGCAGCACCTTCCGCCGTGCCACTTGGCTCCGGCCATGCCCCGCAACCTCACGCGCGCGCACGCGCCCCGCCTCATCCCGGCTCACCCATACCCCCTGTCACCCTTGGCCTTCGCTCCGTCCCGCCATGGTGCCGCCTCGCTCCCGCGGCGTGGCCACCCCCCTTGCTGCTGCTTTGCTCCTGGTCATCGCACTGCGCCGCCCCCTACGTCCGCCTCCACCTGCCGTGGCCGGCCGGCGAGCCCTGCCGTGGCCACGGCCTCATCTCGCGTCCTGGCGGGCAGCGCCCCGCCCGCGCCCGTCGGGTTCGTCCGCCCGCACCTGGGCGTGTGCCCGCTCGGGCGGCGCCCTTCGCCCGCTAGCGTCCGGCACCCACTAAGGCCCCTGGGCCTTTGACATTGGGGCCCCACACCCAGAACACACAAAAAAGAGGATTAATAATAATAATAATGAAATTAATTAATTAATTAAATTAATTAACCATGTTTAGTTTACTAATTAACTCTAATTAATCTGCTAATTAAATGTTAACAAATTGTTAGTCTTCAGCCTATGACATGTGGGACCCATAGTCAGTTTGACCAGTCAACACCTGTTGACTGCTGACGTCAGCATGGCATCATGCTGATGTCATAAATCCATTTTCGAATTAATTTAAATAATTAATTAAATTCCTGAGATTAATAAAAACTTTAGAAAATCATATCTTTTAATCCGTAAATCGGATTAAATTATTTTCAACATGAAAGTTGCTCAGAACGACGAGACGAACCCGGATACGCAGTCCGTTTGTCCGCCATGCACCCCTAGCATAGTGAACACACAACTTTCTGCCTCCGGTTCATCTGTCCGGAAACGCAAAACACCGGGGATATTTTCCCGGATGTTTCCCCCCTTCACCGGTACCACCTCTTACCGCGTTAGGGCATACCTAGCACCGCGTATTGCCTCGTTATGTTTTGTGATGCTTTATTTGCTCCGTATTTACTGTTTCTTCCCCCTCTTCTTCCCCGGTAGACCCCGAGACTCACGCTGCTGCTGGTACCCCCGATCGACTACGGTGTTGACGACCCCTCCTTCTTGTCTGAGCAACCAGGCAAGCCCCCCCCCCCTTGATCACCATATATCACCTATTATTCTCTATACTACTTGCATTAGAGTAGTGTAGCATGTTACTACTTTCAGTTAATCCTATACTGCTGCATAGCCTGTCCTTGCTACTACTATTGTTACATTTACCTGCTATCCTACTGCTTAGTATAGGATGCTATTGTTCCATCAGTGGCCCTACACTCTTGTCCGTCTTCCATGCTATACTACTGGCCCGTGATCACTTTGGGAGGTGATCACGGGCATATACTATATACTTTACACTGTTACATTACCTGTGATACTGTTCAGAGATGGGGGCTGAAGGGGCAGGTGGTTCCACCCAGGTAGTGGTGGGCCTGGGTTCCCGACGGCCCCCGACTGTTACTTTGTGGCGGAGTGATAGGGCAGGTTGAGACCACCTAGGAGAGAGGTGGGCCTGGCCCTGGTCGGCGTTCGCGGATACTTAACACGTTTAACGAGATCTTGGTATTTGATTTGAGTCTGGCCACTAGCCTATGCGCACTAACCATCTACGCGGGGACAGTTATGGGCACTCGACGTCGTTGTATCAGCCAAAGCCTTCGTGACGTCAGCGACTGAGCGGCGCGCGCCGGGTTGGACCACATAACGCAACTTCCTCTGTAATGGAGGTTGCTAGGTCTGCTCACCGGCCGCGTTCGCAACATGCAGGTGTGCAACGGGCGATGGGCCCAGACCCCTGCGCCATAGGATTTAGACGGGCGTGCTGACCTCTCTGTTGTGCCTAGGTAGGGCTGCGACGTGTTGATCTTCTGAGGCCGGGCATGACCCAGAAAAGTTTGTCCGGACAAAGGGGATCGAGTGTGTTGGGAAATGTGGTGCACCCCTGCAGGGAAGTTTATCTATTCAAATAGCTGTGTCCCTCGGGAAAAGGACAACCCGGAGTTGTACCTTGACCTTATGACAACTAGAACTGGATACTTAATAAAACACACCCTTCCAAGTGCCAGATACAACCGGTGATCGCTCTCTCACAGGGCGACGAAGGGAGGATCATCGGTTAGGATTATGCTATACGATGTTACTTAGTGAACTTACCATCTACTCTCTACTCCTGCTGCAAGATGGAGGTGGCCAGAAGTGTAGTCTTCGACAGGACTAGCTATGCACCTCTTATTCTAGCATTCTGTAGTTCAGTCCACAAATGACACCCCTTTTCCATTTGATACCAATGCATACATATGTAGTGTAGCTCCTTGCTTGCGAGTACTTTGGATGAGTACTCACGGTTGCTTTTCTCCCCTTTTTCCCCTTTCCTATATCCGATTGCTGTGACCAGACATTGGAGTCCAGGAGCCAGGCGCCAACGTTGATGACGACTACTACTACTCGGGAGGTGCCTACTACTACATGCAGCCCGCTGACGACGACCAAGAGTAGCTTAGGAGGATCCCAGGCAGGAGGCCTGCGCCTCTTTCAATCTATATCCTAGTTTGTGCTAGCCTTCTTAAGGCAAACTTGTTTAACTTATGTCTGTACTCAGATATTTTTGCTTCCGCTGACTCGTCTATGATCGAGCTCTTGTATTCGAGCCCTCGAGGCCCCTGGCTTGTAATATGAGGCTTGTATGACATGTTTTATTTGTAGAATTGTGTTGTGATATCTTCCCGTGAGTCCCTGATCTTGATCGTACACATTTGCGTGTATGATTAGTGTATGGTCAAATCGGGGGCGTCACAATTATACTAACGGATCTTACCGAGTTTTCTGTTGAAGTTTTGTGTGGATGAAGTGTTCGATGATTGAGAAGGTCTCGATGTGAGAAGAAGGAAGAGAGGCAACAGCTCAAGCTTGGGGATGCCCGAGGCACCCCAAGTAAATATTCAAGGAGACTCAAGCTTCTAAGCTTGGGGATGCTGGGGAGGCATCCCCTCTTTCTTCAACAAGTATCGATATGTTTTCGGATTCGTTTCATTCATGCGATATGTGCAAGTCTTGGAGCGTCTTTTTATTTAGGTTTTTATTTTTCTTTTTATGCACCATGCTGGTATGAGATAGTCCTTGGTTGATTTATAGAATGCTCATTGCACTTCACTTATATCTTTTGAGTATGGCTTTATAGAATGCTTCATGTGCTTCACTTATATCATTTGAAGTTTGGATTGCTTGTTTCTCTTTACATAGACAACCGCTATTTGTAGAATGCTCTTTTGCTTCACTTATATTTGTTAGAGTGTGGGCATATCTTTTGTAGAAAGAATTAAACTCTCGTGCTTCACTTATATCTATTTAGAGAGATGACAGGAACTTGTCACTCACATGGTTAGTCATAAAATCCTACATAAACTTGTAGATCGCTGAATATGATATGTTTGATTCCTTGCAATAGTTTTGCGATATAAAGATGGTGATATTAGAGTTATGCTAGTCGAGTAATTGTGAAATTGAGAAATACTTGTGTTGAGGTTTGCAAGTCCCGTAGCATGCACGTATGGTGAACCGTTATGTAACGAAGTCGGAGCATGAGGTGTTTATTGATTGTCTTCCTTATGAGTGGCGGTCGAGGACGAGTGATGGTCTTTTTCTACCAATCTATCCCCCTAGGAGCATGCGCGTAGTACTTTGTTGTGATGACTAATAGATTTTTGCAATAAGTATGTGAGTTCTTTATGACTAATGTTGAGTCCATGGATTATACGCACTCTCACCCTTCCATCATTGCTAGCCTCTTCGGTACCGTGCATTGCCCTTTCTCACCTCAAGAGTTGGTGCAAACTTCGCCGGTGCATCCAAACCCCGTGATATGATACGCTCTATCACACATAAACCTCCTTATATCTTCCTCAAAACAGCCACCATACCTACCTATCATGGCATTTCCATAGCCATTCCGAGATATATTGTCATGCAACTTCCATCATCATCATATACATGACTTGAGCATTTATTGTCATATTGCTTTGCATGATCGTAAGATAGCTAGCATGATGTTTTCATGGCTTGTCCGTTTTTTGATGTCATTGCTACGCTAGATCATTGCACATCCCGGTACACCGTCGGAGGCATTCATATAGAGTCATACTTTGTTCTAGTATCGAGTTGTAAATAAATAGAAGTGTGATGATCATCATTAATAGAGCATTGTCCCCAAAAAAAAAGAGAAATGCCAAATAAAAAGGAAGGCCAAATAAAAAAATAAAAAATAAATAAAAAGGGGGACAATGCTACTATCCTTTTCCCACACTTGTGCTTCAAAGTAGCACCATGATCTTTATGATAGAGAGTCTCTTGTTTTGTCACTTTCATATACTAGTTGGAATTTTCATTATAGAACTTGGCTTGTATATTCCAACAATGGGCCTCCTCAAGTGCTCTAGGTCTTCGTCAGCAAGCAAGTTGGATGCACACCCACTTAGTTTCTTTTGTTGAGCTTTCATACATTTATAGCTCTAGTGCATCCGTTGCATGGCAATCCCTACTCCTTGCATTAACATCAATCGATGAGCATCTCCATAGCCCATTGATTATCCTCGTTGATGTGAGACTTTCTACCTTTTTGTCTTCTCCACATAACCCCCATCATCATATTCTATTCCACCTATAGTGCTATGTCCATGGCTCACACTCATGTATTGCATGAAAGTTGAAAAGGTTTGAGAACGTCAAAAGTATGAAACAATTTCTTGGCTTGTCATCGGGGTTGTGCATGATGTAAATATTTTGTGTGGTGAATATGGAGCATAGCCAGACTATATGATTTTGTAGGGATGAGCTTTCTTTGGCTATGTTATTCCAATAAGACATAATTCCTTGGTTGGTATGCTTGAAATATTATTGTCTTTATGTCAAAGGATAGATTATTGCTTTGAATCACTCGTGTCTTAATATTCATGCCATGATTAGACATATGATCAAGATTATGCTAGGTAGCATTCCACATCAAAAATTATCTTTTTTATCATTTACCTACTCGAGGACGAGCAGGAATTAAGCTTGGGGATGCTGATACGTCTCCGTCGTATATATAATTTTTGATTGTTCCATGCCAATATTCTACAACTTTCATATACTTTTGGCAACTTTTTATACTATTTTTGGGACTAACATATTGATCCAGTGCCCAGTGTCAGTTCCTGTTTGTTGCATGTTTTTTGTTTCGCAGAAAACCCATACCAAACGGAGTCCAAACGGAATAAAAACTGAAGGAGATTTATTTTGAAATATTTATGAATTTTGGGAAGTGGAATCATCGCGAGCCGGTGCCCGAGGGGGGCACGAGGTAGGGGGGCGCGCCCCAGGGTGTCAGGCGCGCCCCTGACCCTCGTGGCCACCCCGTAAGGAGGTTGGTGCCCTTGTTTCGCCGCAAGAAAGCTAATATCCGGATAGAGATCGTGTTAAAATTTCAGCCCAATCGGAGTTACGGATCTCCGGGAATGTAAGAAAGGGAAGAATCTAAGAACGCAGAAACAGAGAGAGACAGAGAGACAGATCCAATCTCGGAGGGGCTCTCGCCCCTCCCATGCCATGGAGGCCATGGACCAGAGGGGAAACCCTTCTCCCATCTAGGGAGGAGGTCAGGGAGGAAGAAGAAGGAGGGGGGCTCTCTCCCCCTTGCTTCCGGTGGCACCGGAGTGCCACCGGGAGCCATCATCATCACCATGATCTACACCAACACCTCCGCCATCTTCACCAACATCTCCATCACCTTCCCCCCTCTATCTACAGCTGTCCACTCTCCCGCAACCCGCTGTACCCTCTACTTGAACATGGTGCTTTATGCTTCATATTATTATCCAATGATGTGTTGCCATCCTATGATGTCTGAGTAGATTTTCGTTGTCCTATTGGTGGTTGATGAATTTCTATGATTGATTTAATTTGCTTGTGGTTATGTTGCTGTCCTTTGGTGCCCATCATATGATTGCGCGCGTGGATCACACCCTAGGGTTAGTTGTATGTTGATAGGACTATGTATTGGAGGGCAAGAGTGAAAGAAGCTTCAACCTAGCATAGAAATTGATGCATACGGGATTGAAGGGGGACCAATATATCTTAATGCTATAGTGGGGTTTTACCTTAATGAACATTAGTAGTTGAGGATGCTTGCTAATAGTTCCAATCATAAGTGCATAGAATTCTAAGTAAGGGATGGCATGCTAGCAGTGGCCTCTCCCACATAATACTTGCTATCGGTCTAGTAAAGTAGTCAATTGCTTAGGGGCAATTTCGCAACTCCTACCACCACTTTTCCACACTCGCTATATTTACTTTATTGTGTCTTTACTTAAACAGCCCCTACTTTTTATTTACATAATCTTTATTATCCTGCAAACCTATCCAACAACACCTACAAAGTACTTCTAGTTTCATACTTGTTCTAGGTAAAGCGAACATCAAGCGTGCGTAGAGTTGTATCAGTGGTCGATAGAACTTGAGGGAATATTTGTTCTACCTTTAGCTCCTCGTTGGGTTCGACACTCTTACTTATCGAAAACTGTTGCGATCCCTATACTTGTGGGTTATCCCCCCCCCCCCCCCGCCCGATTCCCCATTCATACTCCATGGGCGCCAAAACTACCTCTCCACCAACCGCGAAACCCCGGCGTCCTCCGTACGCCACCCCATCCTAGCCATCAACCTCCGCCCTCCTCCATCACGCCGGAGCCGATACGCCGACGTTGTCATCCACCGCAACCTCAACCGCAACGCCCTCCACGGCTAGTAGTTGGATCCAAGGTCGAGCCGTCCGTACCCGAGCCAGTTCAACCATGCCGTCCTGCGCCTCACCGCTGCCGCTCCAACTTCACCACCATCCACCGCACTGGAGTTGTTCCTGCTACGTCGTTCTTCGCCGCCTCTGATCTGCTTCCCCTCCGCCGACATACGACCACTGCAACACAGTCAACAATTTGGCCATGTGTTCGTCCAAGGTTGCACCCTCTTCCAGAACATCGGTTCCCCCGACAAAAAGAAGAAGATCGCCGCGACGTATAGAGGACACCACACCGGCAACCGGAAATGGTACTCCTCTTCCCTTATTCGTGCAAATCTTACGTGTCTGCTTGCATGGTATTCATCCCTCAAAAGACACTAGTTGACCGCTTCTTCTTGATACTAGAGGTTCCTAGTAACTCGCAATGCACAAGGTTTCTCCTCATATACTATTTCACCTTAGCTAGAGGTCCGTCGCCCCCTGGATTTCAACTCCTAGTCAGTTGATTCCCAATTAATGGAAGCATTCCCCGGTGTAATAGGTGCTAGTCCTCCTATTACACCGGGGAAGCAGTGCCTCGGTGTTTATCATAGGGGCGTCTGGGGCCTACAGCTGCTGGCGCCCGATCTGGAGGTCGGCCGGGATTAAAGGGATGGGGTGATGCCAAGCACGGCGGTGGTGTGAGGTCAAGGGGAGGGTGAGGCGGCGGAGGCAGGGGTCTGGGCCGGTGGTCGCTGGCGGTTCGAGAAAGATCATCAACAGTGACTGGCGGGAGGTAGATGAAGGCCATCTGCCTGTTCCTTATAGATCGGATGGTTCATAAAAAATCGACTGACCTATTTATTTTTAGTCGACTGTTATCTTGATTGGACCACATGTGGTGGTGTGTTGGAGTACCTGCATTTCCTGTGCTCATATATTACAAAATTATACGGAGTAGAATCTAATTTTGTTTAACATGCAATGTTGTAGAGCTATCATATGTCTCCTGTCATTTATTTTTCAGCCACCTACTATCTGCTACTTTTACAGTGCACTAGTTCTGCACACACTTCAGCCATACTCTCACTATTGTGTTTTTATGCAAGGGTATTTCAGACTCTGCTGCCATGAGAGAAACAGAAAAGAAAAGAGATAAGTTGCTCCAGCGTCGTACGCGGATAGGCCAGACATGTTTCAGCCTTATAAAGGGTGCAGCGTCAGCAGATGGAGACGGTAAACGTAGCTCTAGAGTTGATGACCTCGCTCGCAATGAACCACCATCCCAGGAGCTTGCTTTCACTTCGAGGTGTCATATGTGGTTGCATGCTGCATATGGTGTCTAGCTTGTATTCGAAAGGCCGAAATCGGTCTTTATTAAGATAAGGAAAGATATTTTTACATGAACCACCACTACAAAAAAAGACACATCCGTGACATTTTGGGCCGAACGAAAAAAATTTCTATCATGCTTATGACATTTCTATGACGATAATTGTGACAAAACCCAGTATCATCATAGATGTGGTGGGTTCCTACTTCTATGACAAAAAATCATGACAGAAAATGAGCTTTTCGTCCAGTGAGGGCCGAAGACGCATCTGCATGACATTCTTTGGGCCGTCCATGACGGAAAAAACCGTGGTAAAAGCAAGGACGAGGAAAATATCGGGGGAGTTCCCGGTTACGGTGGTTGGTCGGGGCCGAGCGATGCGCGTTTCTCTCATACGTATGCGCGTGTGGGCGAGGCGTTGGGCTCTAACTGGACTCGAGTGAGGCGTTGGGCTCTAAGTGAACCCGAGCGAGGCGTTGGGCTCTAACTGAACCCGAGCGATTGCACTGCAGGCTACGCGTTACTGAACCCGAGCGATCGATCGATCCCTTGCTGTTAACTGAACCCGAGTGATTGTAGAGGCCATTGCCGCTTGGATGAACAGGACCCCGTGGTAGTAGAGGCCGTTGCCGCTGGATGAATAGTACCTCGATCGATTAAGTCGGTGGATGAACAGGACCCCGTGGAGGACTGGTTGAATAGTAGCCGGTGGAGGGCTGGATGAGCTGTAGCCCGTGGAGGAGTGGTTGAACAGGACCCCGTGGAGAGGGCTGGTTGAACAGTAGCCGGTGGAGGAGCGCGCGGACAGGAGCTCGTGGATGAACAGTCACAGGTGGAGGCTGGAGGTGGTCGACGGTGGATGAACAGTAGCCCGTCGAGGCAGTCGACGGTGGAGATGAACAGTATCCCGTGGAGTCCCGTTTTGCGGTACGCCACACCCCTCCCGATGAACAGGACCCCCATTTCGACCGTAGTGCTCCAACAGAAGTCTGTTTCCTCCGTTTTGTAGTACACCACACCCCTCCTGATTAACAAGACCCTGTTTCCGCCGTAGGAGGTCTGTTTCCTCTGTTTTGCGGTACATCAGACCCCTCCAGATGAACAGGATTCCGTTTCAACCATGGCTGGTCAAACACAAGGCCGTTTCCTCCATTCTGCGGTACGCCAGGCCTCGTTTCCGTCGGCTGTTCCGTCCAAGCCGGTTGGCTCCCGATGAACAGCACGCGTTTCATTGCCTCCCAATTAACACGACGCATTTTGTTGCCTCCCCATGAACACGACAACGATGTGTTTTCTCCGTTCGGACCCAGCCATGTATAGGAGCCCTGGCCGTACGTATGCAAGAGTAGGCGTTCGAGACCCCACCCGTATGTACGTACGTGGCCGTATTTACTTTCTTGCACCCTGTCCGATGTACGTACGTGTACATGCTACGTGTGCGCCTTTACTACGAGACGTGTGCGCCTCTACTACGAGACGTGCATGCCTCTACTATCACATGTGCCCTTCCTTACACGGCCACGGTTCATCGCTACATCCTGCAGACAGACCGACCGTCTGTACATACACGTTCGCGACCAGAATGACAATGCTACATACGCTTCGACCAGGTGGGTCCTGACTGTCAGGCACTTCCTTGCATGGAAGATGTAGCTGGTGGGTCCCAGCAGTCAGGGGCGCATCATTATTTTTTGCTCATAATATGGACGCACTTCCTTGTGTGCGAAGATGTAGCTAGTGGGTCCCAGCAGTCAGGGGGAAATTATTTTTTTTCACGAAATACGGTGGCCCGTCCGGTGGGTCCCTACTGTCAGGTGGAGGAATCATTATTTTGCGTGTAATAAGGAGGCATTTCCTTGTGTGCTGCCGTGGACCCAGCTGTCAGCCTCTCCACGTACAGTCCATGTCCGATGGATGTCGTTCGTTGACCACGTTGACCACGGCGTGCCGAGAGCACCAGGAAGGGAACAACACGGAGCCGGGGAAGGCTCGACAGTGGTTGCCCACGCGGTGGGGAGTACGAGGGTTTACTGGTCTAGCTGCCGTTGCCGGAAAATAACAGGAGGTGTGGGTGAGTAGAGGAATGGCCTGGCCAGCAATGGAGTAGGGTGGGGCGGTGCGGTGCGGCCTGTGCGGCAACACAGCCGGGCACGGGAGACGGGAGTAGGCAGTCCCGCCGGTGCTGGTTTGGGCGGCTGGAGCAAGAAGACCAGAGGTTGAAGAAGCACTATGACCATTGGATGGACATCGTACGGTCTCTTCAACTAGAATCGTTTATATGGACTAAGTTGACAAAGCCCTTGGAACGTGTCAACTTAGTAGGCCCACAGGTCAGCCTCCGAAATGGTGCGCCCCAGATGTCAGGGGGAGGAATCATTTTTTGGGCGGCTGAAGCTAGAGTATCTGAGATTGAAGAAGAAGCACGACATCTGTTGGATGGACATCCAACGACCACTGCTTCTAGAACCGTGTGTTGACTATAAGTTGACAAAGCCTTGCATACGCGTCAACTTACTTTTTTTAGAGGGCGCGTCAACTTAGTAGGCCCACAAGTGTGTGGCACAGAACTTATAGCCCATTTGCGATTTGCAAGAATGTACAGCCCATTTTTTAATTTTAATGGAATTACTATAGCCCATTTACAGTTTCTTAAAAGTACATCCCATTTTCTAGCTAGGACAACGATTAATAATTTCAACCAACCGTTCAAAACAGAATTCAATAAAATTTCCCACATTTTGATGGGATCCAGAATATTTTTATCCCGAAATTTCTAGTCAGATTAAATAAAATTTCAATATAAATTTGTATTATGTAAAAATTCCAACAAAACATTGCACGCACAACAATTAATGAAATTAAAATTTTCAAAATCCAAAAAAATTATAAACTAATTACGTGTTTGGTGCATTTTTTATAGTTACTGCCTAGTTTTTATAATGACATCCCATTTATTATTTCTTAAAGATCATTTCCTTGTTAAGCCTAATGCATCCCTCCTTGGAAAGATTTGCAGCCCAGCGGGGCGGAGAATAACAAGTTGACCTTGCCTGGGTATTCCTCAAAAAAATTATAGCTGGGCTAGCCCTTTTTAGCTTGAAAATTTTTGATATCTGGGCTGGATATCTGGCCTGGGATAGACTGGCCATAGCCCACCCAGTTAATACCCTGCTCTCCTCTGAACAACAATGAAAACATCGCTCAAGAAAAACTCTACAGTGCTCACACCTCAAAAACACAAATACTGTTCGAGCTGCTTGGTCCCAACTGTCGGCCGCTCCTTGTGCAATTATCTCGTTTATTGACTATATAGGTTGACAATGGTGTGGGACCATGATGTCAGGAAACCAGGAGGAAGCAAAAAATATTATAGTTGTATATAATAAGGTGGCACTTGCGTACATGCGGCTATGGCCCTGGTGGGTCCCCACTGCCATCCTCTCCAATTAAAGTCATCTCCTCATTCCTCACATCCGTTGACCATGTTGACAATGCGAGATGGCGGTGCCATGGCGAGCGCAACAACTTGAAGGACGACGGGGAGGGCCTCGCGGGCCCTACTGATGGTCTGATACAGCGCCTGCTGCTCATTCGGGAAGCCAGGATCATAGGGCCACATATCCGCAATGGCATTGTTGTTCGCTTGTTCACCGGTGCTCGTTGAGGAGACGCTGGTTGTAGCACATGTCCTCCTGCACTGGTAGCTCTTCCGCCACTAGGGCGTCGAAGTGCGGCCGCACCTGCTCTATGGTGAACACGGCATGAACTGGCTTGGACAGTGGCGCCGGCTCCTGCTCGGAAGCTACATCCATCGTCTGATTGTCGATGCTCAAATCCTCGCTGGCGAGCCAGCATGTCCGGCTACTGGACCGACCCGCTGCCAAGCATGAGTCTAATAGCCATGGCCCACCCAGACCACCTCCCTCGCCCACGCGCACTTTCCGCCTGAAACGGTCAGCGCCGCCCACCCCGCTTCCCGGTGCAAGCGATTGCTCCACCTTCAAATGACACAAGTGTCGTCCGTCCATCCGCCTGTCGCCCACATTAATGATACACGGTTGCCGAGGCGGCTACTCCGGCGCCACACGTCCGTCCCTCCACCGCCCACCATTTCTATATAAACTGCTGCACCGGCCATAGTCGTAGTCATCCGTCTCCGTTCCCTTTCTCTTGTCCACACCACTACTACCCACCATGGCTTCCTCACGCTCCAGCGCTCTTCGGGACGGGCGGACAACGGACCACAAGGAGATGGCAGCCATTGCTGCCGACTGGCTGGCTGGCAGGCAGCCGGAGGACTACGACGTCCCAATGGATAACATGGTAGTCGATGATCCGGCGCCAAACCCCTCCTCCGTGCCATCGTCGCCGGTGCATTGCACCATGACGATCGGCGAGGCCCGTGCCCAATACATGGACACGGTGAGGCAGAAGCATGAGGAGCAGTTCCGGAGGCACAGGCCGATGCCCCCTACAACCACCATCTCCTCTAGGAGCACCTGGAAGCAGAGGTGTAGATCGCCGCGGAGCGGGCAGAGCAGGAGGCGCTGCTCGACACGTACCGCTCCGCCCTCGAGGGCCGCCTCGAGCACTGGCAGTACCGCATGCGGGTGGCGGAGGCTGCAGCCGCCTACAAAGAGGGCGATGAAACAGGCGAGGTGCTGTTTGGCAAGACCGAGGACAAGGCAGAGGACAATGCCGGCTCCGACGAGTCACCGCTCCGCTAGCGTCAACGAGACCCTGCTCCGCTGAGGCCCCGCGGCACCAAGAACGAGGCAGAGGACACCGCCGGCTCCGCCGAGGCCCCGCCCCGCCGGCAGCGAGGCGGAGGACCTCGCCGGATTTGGCGAGGCCCTACTCCACCCAGGCCCCGCCTCGCCAACAATGAGGCAGAGGACATCGCCGGCTTAGCTGAGGCCCCCCTGCCGGCAACGAGGGGGAGGATTTCCCCCGCTTCGCCGAGGCGCCACCCCGCCGGCAATGAGATAAAGGACATAGCCGGCTCCGTCGAGGCCCCACCCCGCTGCCAATGAGGCCGCGCCACATAAGAAACAAGGAAGATTGGAACAAGGTAGGTCGCCACCACTCGTGTCCAAGTAAGGCCACCGCTGCTACACTCCGGTTGAAGCCAAGCTAGGCGGGTTGACCATTGACGGCCGATTAGCTTCTTGGCGGCCACGTGGAGTCGAAGAGATATGTTGGAGAAGGACGCTGCTTCAGATATTTAACTGCTGGTGCAGTTGGGTCATTGGCATATGGGCCCAACAGGCATCTGGGCCACACGTCAGTTATGCAACTTCACCTGCGGTTAAGTCACTGAAGCTTAGTTCACTGGAGAATAAGATTCGGTTAATTAATTATACCTCCAGTGCACCCCTTTTTAGCTGAAGAATGTATGAAATGTAATGAAATCCGGCCGTGTATGAATGAATTTAGTTCAATTAGTTCGAATTCTTGTATCACTGGAATTGGATGAACATGCAAAACAATACATACTAGGATTATTCCCAGGGTAATCACCTTGTTTGTAGCAGTTTCACATGTACTCCATCCGGTCCTTTTTATTCTGTAGACAAGTTTTGTCTGCAGTCAAAGTATCTCTACTTTGACCAATATTTTAGAAAAGAAATATTTTACATTCACAATGTAAAATCAACTGACTTGAAAGAAATCTAATATGCAAAGTAAAAAGGAACAAATGGAGTACAAAGAGTTTGAGCTGCTTTTTAGCGTTCCTGTACATTGCAATCAAACACACAGGCTTGGCAATTCATAGAGAACATTCAAAACAATCGATGATTATTCATCTCAGCAATTCACATGTTACAGACAATATTTACTTCACAACTAAACAATAAAGAAAAATCGATCGATGATGCTGATAGCAAAGGGCGTCCCATTCGAAAATATCAAATGCATGTCTTCTTCCTAACATCAATGAGCAAAATTTGACAAGATTGTCCCATTCCAGAATGTCAAATGCGTGTTGTTTTGCATACATCAATGAGAAAACTTTGACAAGGTTTTCCCATTCCAAAATATCAAATGCCTACGATTGTGGAATGGGTAGGGTTTTCCATCAGTTCAGACATTGACATGGCACCTCGTGCTAAATAAACCAGCTGTTCTTTTTGTGCAGACCACCAAAATCAACCAAATTCGCGCGTAGCTTGTATGATTTCTCCTTTATATGTTGCAATGCCTTGAACATATCGGCACCTCCTTTCTTGTGGTGTAAATGAATGATTCGATGTATTCATGAACATTTTGTGCAGTTCCCATTGAAATCAAGCTGAGCACCCCTGTTTGCACAAATACAAAATAAGTGATTATTATAAAGCAAAATGCATTATGAATTGACAGTTTAAACAGGTGAGGGAGTCCTGGACTAAGGGGTCCTCGGGCGTCCGGCCTGTTATCTGTGGGCCGGACTGATGGGTTGTGAAGATACGAAGAATGAAGACTACACCCGTGTCCGGATGCGACTCTCCTTGGCGTGGAAGGCAAGCTTGGCGATGGAATATGTAAATTCCCTTCTTTGTAACCGACCTTGTGTCACCTTAGATCCTCCCGGTGTCTATATAAACCGGAGGACTTAGTCCGGATATAGATACTCAATACTGTAGTCATACAAGCTAGACTTCTAGGGTTTAGCCATTACGATCTCGTGGTAGATCAACTCTTGTAATACTCATATTCATCAAGATCAATCAAGCAGGAAGTAGGGTATTACCTCCATAGAGAGGGTCCGAACCTGGGTAAACATCGTGTCCCCTGTCTCCTGTTACCATCAACCTTAGACGCACAGTTCGGGACCCCCTACCCGAGATCCGCCGGTTTTGACACCAACATTGGTGCTTTCATTGATAGTTCCACTCTGCCGTTGTCACAGAGGTTGATGGCTCAACTTATCGTCAAGGAAAATATCACCTCAGGAGGAGCTCTGGCCTCGGGCCAAACCCTCCAGCTGGGTGGTTTTACCATGATCGCCCGCTCGGCCTCTGAGCCGACGAGGATGACCTCCCGAGTCATCGAAAAACGTATCTGCGTTGATTCTGAATACGCCAAACGGATGGATCCGATGGAGTTATCGTCTTTGAACGAACTCCTAGATTGCATCGCCGCCTTGGGAGTCGCTATAGACTATGATCGGATTGGGCTTAAACCCGACCAGAGAGAGATTAATTCTCCACCGATCACCCACTAGATAGCGATAGTCGAGGAGCAAGATAGCCCTTCCTCTATACTGAGGACGAATTACATTCGGATCTCCGACCTCGAGAAGCCGGACACCTACCGGCAGAAAGACACGCCTCGTCCTCCGAACTTAGAGTCGGACAGCAGGCTTCAAAAATCAGAAGATACTCCGGAGCCCGGATTGTTCAGTCAGGAAAAACCTCAGAATCCGGATCATCGATCGGGTTAGGGTTCAGATCCAACGCCACCCACCCACCTAGACATAATCACTCTCACGAGTATACAATAGCAGCCCCAGGAAACGGTCCACCACTTTTGGGCCAGATTGCTCCTTGCCAAGGACAAGGTCAAAGATTGCCGCGACGAGGATGCAATATCAGCATTCCGCCAAAAAAATGCAAACCCATTATGCGGCGCGGAACCGTTCTGGAGGGATGGCTTGATGGCCCATGCAAAATACACACCACACCATACACCATACCAACCCACAGCCTTTGAGCATGTTGGATACTCTGGCAGGTAGCCAAAAACAACGAGGACATCCTCACCAAAGACACCCCAGAGCAACACCCTCCAGAAGACGACAGACCCAGAATCCTGACAGTCTTTGAGACATTCACTTCAAACAATAGGCTCAAAAGGGCACTCGGCGAACTCGCCGAAGTCTGCCATATCGCAACAATAAACCCTTGGAACGACACAACGATAACCTTTAACGCTGGCGACGAACCAAAACACAGGACAGTCCGAACACCAGCAGCCTTGGTCCTCAGCCCAATTGTGGATGGCTTTCGGCTCACCAAGGTTATCATGGACGGCGGCAGCGGACTGAACCTCATCTATGAGGATGCAATACGAAAAATGGAAATAGTCAGGAGCCGCATTGAGCAAAGCAGCACGAACTTCCAAGGAATCATTCCCATTCGGGAGGCACGATGTGCGGGAAAAATCACACTCGACATGGTATTCGGCACGCCGGAGAACTATCGGTCCGAAGAGATAACCTTCCAGGTGGCCCCCTTCAACATCGGATATCATGCCCTCTTAGGGCGAGATGCATTTACGCGCTTTCAAGCAATACCCCATTACGGGTACATGAAGCTTAAGATGCCCGGGCCCAAAGGTATAATCACTCTAGTTAGTGATCCGGACATAGCACTCTGTGCCAAGAATAAAACTGCGTCCCTGGCCCTTGAGGCATTATCTGAAGCCCTTGTGGCCAAAGATTTAACCGTGCTGCGCTTCACGGTGGACAGAGATGATGTGGTCCTAGACAAATGAACCAAATCCACCTCATTCAAACCGGCAGAAGAAATAGTCAAATTCCAAGTCCATCCAACGGACCCTAAGAAGACAGCATCCATCGAAGCACAACTAGACCCGACGGTTGATGCTGCTCTCTGAGAGTTCCTGTGTGAGAATTGGGATATATTCGCCTAGCACCCTTCCGATATGCCAGGAATCCAACGCGAGTCGGCCGAACATAGCCTCAATATATTGAAGGGACACAAGCCGGTCAAGCAAACACTGTTGTGCTTTTTTGAACCCAAACGCCAAGCTATGGGGGAAGATCTAGCCAAGTTAATCGAGGCCGGATTCATTAGAGAAATAAAACATCCGGACTGGCTAGAAAATTTGGTGATGGTATCAAAGAAGGACAAATCCTGGCGCCTGTGCGTCGATTTCAAAGCCTCAACAAGGCATGCCCCAAGGATCCCTTCCCCCTCCCCCGCATCGATCAAATCATTGACGCCACCGCAGGACACGACTCATTATGTTTTCTTGACGCATATTCCGGATACCATCAAATCAAAATGAAGGAATCCGATCAAGCTGCAACAACATTCATCACCCCATATGGGCCATTCTGCTTCAACACCATGCCCTTCGGGCTCAAGAACGCTGGCGCCACATACCAACGCATGATTCAAACATGCCTGGCGAAACAGACCGACAAAACAGTTGAAGCTTATGTGGACGACGTCTCATCAAAACTAGGCATGTCGAAACACTAATAGACGATTTACATCTCACATTCGACAACCTCCGCGAGTATGACATTAAGCTCAATCCGGAAAAATGTGTTTTCAGCGTCCCTGTTGGAAAACTGCTGGGCTTCATCGTTTCCAATAGAGGAATTGTAGCAAACCCAGCCAAAATCCAAGATTTGTCACAATTGGCTAAACCAACAGACCTTAAACAAGTTCAAAAGCTCGCGGGTTGGGTAGCAGCTCTAAGCCGCTTTATCTCCATATTGGGAGAAAAGGCACTGCCACTCTATCGCCTTCTACAGCTAACCGACCACTTCGAGTGGACGGACGCGGCAACAGCCGGACTGGAGGAAATAAAAGCCCTTCTTGCGAGCAATCCAATCTTGGTCGCACCAAATGCTGGCGAACCGATGTTATTATACATAATTGGTAACGCATCAGGTGGTGAGCGCCATACTCGTCGTTGAACGAAAACAGGACGGGCATAAATTCCCGCTTCAGAAACCAGTATACTACGTATCTACTGTCCTTACACCATGCAAATCCCGATACCCTCATTATCAAAAGATAGCATACGCGGTCTTCATGGCATCCCGAAAGCTTCGCCACTACTTTCAGGAGTGTTCGATCACGGTGGCCTCCGAAGTACCACTCAATGACATTATAAACAATCGCGATGCTACGGGCCGGATTGCCAAATGGGCCATGGAGCTCCTCCCATTTGACATTACATATAAACCACGTCGAGCTATCAAATCCCAAGACCTGGCCGACTTCGTCGCCGAATGGACAAAGGCCGAACTCCCTAAAGAGTACATCACATAATCCAATTGGGTCATGTATTTCGATGGCTCCAAAATGTTGGCAGGGTTAGGAGCGGGCGTCGTTTTAACATCCCCTACTGGAGACGTCGTTCAGTACATCCTCCAAATACTATACAAAGACTCCAATAACGCAGCCGAATACGAGGCCTTATTACATAGTCTCCGCATGGTTGTCTCCATGGGCATATAACGCCTAAAGGTGCACGGGGACTCAAACCTGGCAATATCTCCAATAAATGAAACTTCGACGCCAAAGATCCGAAGATGGCAGTGTATCATAATGCAGTCATAAAAATGTCGGCCCGGTTCGAGGGGCTCGAGTTCCATCATGTGGCTCGAGAAAGTAATCAAGCGGCGGATGTTCTTGCTCATATCGGCGCCAAGCGCAACCCCGTCCCACCTAATATCTTCCTAGAATGGCTTTTTAAGCCATCCGTGGTGTGGCAGGGGGAAAACGACAATACTAGTCCGGATCCAAACATAACCCCAGATCCCGAAAACACCAACGTCGTCGGGAGCTCGACCGCCGAAATAACACCGTCGACGCATCTCATCATGGCAGTCATTGCCCCATGGACTGAAACCTTCCTGGCCTACCTTAACAGGAAGGAGCTTCCTGAGGACCAGAATGAGGCCTGCTGCATTGTCCGACGTTCAAAGGCCTACAAGGTTCATGATGGAGAGCTCTATAAGAAAAGTGCTACTGGAGTCCTTCAACGATGTATATCCGAGGAAGAGGGGCGGCAGCTCTTGTCTGAAATTCATGCCGGACTCGGCGGTCTCCACGCCGCAGCTCGGGCCCTTGTTACCAAGGCCTTCCGTACAGGGCTTTATTGGCCGACGGCCCGAGCAGATGCACAGGACCTTGTCCAACAGTGCGTCGGATGCCAACTCTTTGCCATCCAAAGCCATATGCCTCCCAAGGCCTTACAAACAATCCCCATCACTTGGCGTTTTGGAGTCCGGGGGCTCGATATGGTCGGACCGCTTAAAGGAGGAAGTCATAAGAGAAAGTATCTGCTGGTCATGGTGGATAAATTCAACAAGTGGATAGAGGCCAAACCAGTCAAAACGGCCGAAGCGGGGCCAGTAATAGATTTCCTATCCGGCGTGGTACACTGTTACGGTGTCCCGCATAGTATAATCACCAATAATGGCTCCAATTTTACTGCCGATGAGGTGAAAACCTGGTGCGCTAATCTAGGCATTAAGCTCGATTACGCCTTTGTCTATCACCCGTGGACAAACGATCAAGTCGAACGGGCTAATGGTCTTATTATGAGCGGCATCAAACCCAGACTAGTGCGGTCTTTGAAGGAATCGGACAAGCACTGGGTGGAGGAACTTGACTCCGTACTCTGGGGGCTGTGGACCACGCCCAACCGCACTACCAGATATACAGCCTTATTCACGGTGTATGGTGCGGAAGCAGTGTTACCTTGAGATAGTATTCATGACTCACCTCGAGTGCGTATGTACGAAGAGAGAGAAGCCGAGCTAGATCGGCATGACAGCTTAGAAACCTTGGAGGAGGAGTGCAACGTCGCAAAAGCCCGTTCCGCATATTATCAACAACAGGCTCGCAGGTACCAAAGCAGAGAAGTGTGGGCCAAGACTTATAACATTGGTGAACTCGTTCTATGCTTGCCGGAGAAGAAAAAGGACAAAATCAAGCCCAAGTGGGAGGATCCCTTCATCATTGACGAAGTTCTCACCGGAGGAGCGTACCGCCTACGTGATGCGTCAGACAATCACCTAGAGCCGAACCCCTAGAACGCGGCCAGACTACGATGATTTTATGCCTAGCACCAAACTCTGTGTTCGCTTCCTCCCTCCTGTTATTACAGTTATTTCTTTTTCCCTCTCATTTCATTTTTACCTTTTTTCATTTTTTTCTTCAGCCTTACGGCTTTAGTACGGCTAGACCATCCCTACCTGATGCGTACATCTCTAAATATGTACGTTCATTATACCTGGGGGCTTCTCGTACAGAAGTTTGTGACTATTCTTCGAGCATCAAGCTCAACACATATGCGTTTTTCCATATGTACCTTTTCTTCGCCATTATATGCATCGATATGACTTAAGTTTTGGCCAAGCTGGGTTGCCTGGCTCCTGTGCTTATGCCCTACGTTCCCGTTAGTTCGGCTAGGGCATAAAGGGAGCACCTCTGTGATTGTTACTGCTGGGTCATCCGGATGTGTACCTCGGACTGGGTGAAACCAAAAGCTAGCGTTCTTAAGGGAATATTCGGTCGGCGAAGTAAAGGTGTTTCCGCATTCACTCCATTGTGAACCCCAGATGTTACTTACTCTACGATTTTTTCAATCCCGGTTTGGACATGCACATTAAATGCATGCACACCCAGGGAAAGGAACCCTTAATGGAACTATTCTCTCTGGAAGATGTTTCTTACATAATGTAATATAACATAACTAGCTGGATACACATTGTCTGTTCGAGCAATTATGACCCCTACGCCTGGTTTCCACGCATACCCCGGTATATTCTACCGCTAGGGTATTCGGAAACACTCCGCACCTTCGGGTCCAAAGGTTGAAGCGAAAAGGTCGGCGATGACAATTGTCTTTATTATCCAGCTAGAAGGAAAGTACAAAATCACTCACGACTCAAACACTTCCTCCTCTATACCAACCAAAAGGCGGTCTAATTTACAATCCTGTTGGGAATATTTGGCGGCCACCTGTACTTGGTCATATACTAAACTAATGGGAATTTCTTCCCAATTTGGCCCTAGTGGTCCGACACGGGCCATGTGATTAGGATCCAGCTTGGTATATCGCGTCTTCACCATGGCCCAGGCCTCTCGCGCACCCTATCGGCAGGCCGATATCTTCCACAGTCGGATACGCAGCCGTGCTCCCTTGAACAGCTCTACTAGCTTCTCCATGCTTCCTGGAGGGGAGTCGGATGGCCGTAAGGCCTTGGCTACACTCCGCATCGCCTGCCGAGCTTGCTCGTGCAACTGCGACAGCCCTAGCAGAAGATCACTTGATGATCCGGACACCTCCTCTTTGGGGCGTTCGTCAACACACCTGCAATTACAGCTATATCAGCTACTGCTACCTCCAAACTGTTATAAGATAAAAGCGGCCACGTACTGAATATGCCACCTCGCAGCTTCTTGTTCTCCTTCACAGAGTCCGCTAGCTGAGCTCACACATCTTTCAGTTCTTTGCCCAGATTGGTGTTCGAATCCTGGAGTTTCTTTTTCTCTTGAACGACTTTTGTCAATACACGCTCGCCCCCCGCTAATAGCTTTTTGGCTCCGTGTTCTTCGCTTTGAGCGGCGTGCAGCTGCTCTCGTAATTGGTCTAGTGACCCAACACAAAGATAAGCACCTAGATTCACACTATCAGTGTATCATTATGAATTCTCGATAGAGGGAAATACTCCCTCCGTTTCTTTTTAGTCTGCCTATAAGATTTGGTCAAAGTCAAACTTTGTCAACTTTGATTAAGTTTATAGAAAAATATATTAAGATTCATAATATGAAATCAATATTGTTAGATGCATCATGAAATCAATTTTCATACTATATAGTTTTAGTATTGTAGATGTTGATATTTTTCAAACAAAGTTTGTCAAACTTTAGATTGTTTGACTTTGACCAAATTTTATATGCAGACTAAAAAGAAACAGAGGGAGTATTACTAGGAGATGCCTTGTATTTCTCCAGTTCGGCATTGGCAGCAAGCAGCCGGCGCTGACACTTTTCTTGTTCTTGAGCTAGCAGGGTGTTCTTCTCCGTAAGCACCTGGTTGTACATTGATCCTTAAATCAGTTGTTTCAACTCCTTTAAGTCTCGAGGGCTACTGGCATATGGTTATCATAGTCAGACAAAACAAATTTACCTACACATCTTTCAAATGTTGCCTTGTGGCCCTATTAAGCCCATCTCGAGCAGCTCAAATGTATGCATCGGCCGAGCTGAAGGCGTTAAACGACTCTTCTGGAAATCAGGGTCTTGTAAAATGGCCCGGCAGGGCTGATGATTCATGGCACTCTCCACTTCTGAGTTGGTGACGGATACATCATCCGAGTCCTCGGCTGGAGGACAGTCTGGCATCATCCCCGCATCAGCCCCCATCTTCACGGCAGGATTTGAATCCTGGCTGCGGGAAGTATGGCCGCTCGAACCTCCGGATATAGTCCGGCGCACCTTTTTCCTGACACATGGAAAACGGGAAGGTCACGGTTGGGCGTGAATGCCCAGGTGCCCATTGGAAAATTCATACCTCTTCGATGAAGGCCCGGCCGTGTCTTCATTTTCTTTCCTCTTGGGAGGCTCGCCTGGTGTGGGGGACGCTCCCTGTCGGTGTCAAAACCGGCGAATCTCGGGTAGGGGGTCCCGAACTGTGCGTCTAGGCCGGATGGTAACAGGAGGCAGGGGACACGAAGTTTTACCCAGGTTCGGGCCCTCTCGATGGAGGTAAAACCCTACGTCCTGCTTGATTAGTATTGATGATAGGGGTATTACAAGAGTTCATCTACCACGAGATCAGAGAGGCTAAACCCTAGAAGCTAGCCTATGGTATGATTGTTGATGTGTACGTTGTCCTACGGACTAAAACCCTCCGGTTTATATAGACACCGGATAGGGTTAGGGTTACATAGATTCGGTTACAATGGTAGGAGATCTGAACATCCGTATCGCCAAGCTTGCCTTCCACGCCAAGGAAAATCCCTTCCGGACACGGGACGGAGTCTTCAATCTTGTATCTTCATAGTCCAGGAGTCCGGCTGAAGGTATAATTTGGCTATCCGAACACCCCCTAATCCAGGACTCCCTCAGTAGCCCCCGAACAAGGCTTCAATGACGATGAGTCCGGCGCGCAGATTGTCTTCGGCATTGCAAGGCGGGTTCTCCTCCAAATTCCGTGTACCTGTTTGAATAAAGTCCGGTTTCTTGTAGATGTTGCGCTCCTTGGCTTCTACGCCCAATAATGGCAGTTCTCCACATGTCAAACGAATATGAAAAGTCTGAGTGTTTTTACGCTCACTCCCCTAGACGCGTAAATGAGTTACCCTTTTTAAGGGGACAAGGATTTAGATCCAATCCACATCTTCTCCCCTCCACGAGTGTTCATCAGAGCACATCCGACAAAGGTCCCTTCCAGCATAGCCAGCCGCCGCAACTCCTCCGCTCGCCCTTCTAGCCCTAAGCCTGGATATTGGGAGAGATGTTCTACTCCGCATAGCGAGCTAGTGACGCTTCAGACCAAGGGATTTCTCCCCCGGCCTATATGGTCCCGGTCCGAGCCGGTCTTGCCGTCTACAACGGCGGAGAGCAAGCAGAAAATGCCCCTAATCGATCCAAAGGAGAGCGGGTGTGCCTTGTACCTTACTTAATAAGGGGGCTCAGATTTCCCATCCACCCGTTTTTCCGGGGGCTGCTGGAGTTCTACGGCCTCCAGCTTCATCATCTCACGCCTGCCTCAGTATTGCATATCGCGGGCTTTGTAGCCCTCTGCGAGCTGTTCTTGGGTATTGAAGCTCATTTCGGACTGTGGAAGGAGCTATTTGCCTCGTGCCCCGTTCCAAGAAAGGGTCAATGTATCAAGTGGGCGGAGCCGAAGTATGGCGCATCGCCGGGACCGGATATCTATCCGGAACCCCAAAGAAGGCGTCCGAAGACTGGCCCTCGGAATGGTTCTATATAGAAGACGTCCGGCTGCCGGATCCTGTCCGGATCGGCCTCCCAGAGTTCGATAGTGCTCCTTTAAAGAAGCGCCTAAGCTGGCGTCCACGGAGCCCTCGAAGGGAAAGTGACAGGACATCGTTTATCTCATGGGCCGAATAAGATTGTTGGCCCATTCCAGACTAACCATGATCGGAGTTATGGCCGAATGCATCATGCGGGGGGTGCAGCCGCTTCAGTACAGAAGCCACCCCCTGTGGGATTTCAACGAGGAGGACGACGCCACCCGCTACGGCCGTAAAGGGCCAGATCCAGTTGCCGCTCTATTAAAGATCTTGTCCACTTTGTACAAGGGAGAAGAGGATGAATTTCTCTGCGTCAACCCACAGGGTGGATTCTCTATGCACATCCCCCAAGCTGGGTAAGTGGTCGCATTTACTAGCTCATCCGTTTAGTGTTCCCATTGTTAAATACTTAGTCTGATGACTTCAACGCAGGAACTGCGCCGGGCTGTTAAGGACATAAGCAGCCCGCCTCCACAACGCGAGGACCCAGGACGGTCTCTCGACCCGGCCTCTCAAGAGGATCCGGACATATCTGTGGAGCTGATTGATGGAGTGTTCCATCAATTGAGCGAGGACAACGCCTTGGTGGCCATTACGGCCGATTACCTAGGGCTAATCCGAACACCCCAGGTACCTGAGACCGAAGTCCCTGTACCCCGGACAGGGGTCCGTTCACGCGTGTTCAATTTCCTGATTGCAACCGAACTTTGCAGGGGAGGTTTCTGAGGCGGATGGTCGAACCTGCGGTGACAAACCAACCAGGGGCCGCAGGGCCCCATGGGCAGAAAAGAGGTGCAGTCCGGACCGAGGCATCAGCGCGAAGGTATGGCGCGCCTCTTTATCCAAGTTGTTATACCTTCGAGGCACATTTGACACTCGTGCCCTTTTTCAGGACAAAGAGACCTCGCCGGACTATATCCAGAGAGGCTGCTAATCACGCCTCCACCAGCCAGGCTCCAAAGCCTGGTCCGAGGGCGGAAGCGAACGCAAGGCGTGTGCCAGACATTCCTCCGACGGAGGATGCGGACGGGTTATCTGCCACCAACTCTGAGGTGGAAAGTGCCATGAACCACAGGCGCTTGCTTCGCCCCAGAGGCATTAGATGCCTTCAATTCGGGAGATGCACACCTCCGTGCCGCTCAAAATGGTCTAGCCAGAGCCATGGAGCAATATGTAAAAGACATACGGGTAAGAAAATTTTGGTAAATATATATGTAGCAGTAGCCCCCGAGACTGAAAACAGTTAGAATAACTGGTTTAAGGATCATTTGAAATGCAGGTTCTTACAGAAAAGAATTCCCTACTGTCCCAGGAGCTGGAAGAGTGCAAAGCCCAACTGGAGGCCGCACTAGCCGCGGTAGGGGAGCCTAAGGAGACCCCCTCTGGTAATATACATTTCGAAAGATAAGTATGTGGCGAAGCACGGCTTTGGTACGAATCTGACATACAAAATTGCAGATGGCGCCGGATTGAATCCGGAAGGGCAACACCTCCTACGCCAACTAAAGGCTGGTGAGAGGGTGCTATTAAAGGTGATGGGGGGAAGAACGTTCTCCAAGATGCCAACACCCGGCTGGGCGTCAAGCTAAAAGATGTTCGTGCCCAGCTGTCAGACTCCGTGAAGGAGAATCAGCGGCTTGGCGCGGCATATTTAGTAAGTGCTTGAACGAACCTTTTGAAAGAAAGTACGGCGGTGCCGTCGATTAACAGAGCAACATCCGTAGGTATGTTAACAGGTCGTCCTGCAGAGGAGATGCCCGGTTCTACGGGTGACCTTCTTCCCGAGCTCTTGCAATTGCTCGATCGAGTTCGGCAGGCGATGCGAGGCGTCACCCAGGCCCTGTGGCCATCCGTCTCCAAGCCCGAAGGTCTCGGAGAGCTTGCGGAGAAGCTGAGGGGAGCACGGCGGTGCTTCCAGTTGTGGAAGATATCAACCTGCCGTCAAGGCACTAGGGAGGCCTGAGCCATGGTGAAGACGCGGTATTCACAGGCTGACCCCAACCATATGGCCGAGGTTTGTCCTGTCGGGCCCGATGGGAAGGAGATCCCTGTGAGCTTAGTATACGGCTAAGTAGAGTTGGCCACAAAGTATTCCCAGCAGGACTGTAAATTAGACAGCATGTTAGATGGTATTGAAGAGGAGTACAATCAGTCAAAATGACTATGTAATTTAATTGACATTTATAATGCCTTCTAGTCGGATTGTAGATCATTTGTCATGGCCGACCTTTTCGCTTCAGCCTCGGGACCTGACGGTCCGGAGTGTGTCCGAATTCCCATGTGGTTATATAGGAACCAGGGAATGTGTGGAGACCAGGCGTAGGGGTCATTATGGCGTGAACAGACAAGTGCCCGACTAGTTATGTTATATTACATGGTTAGTAAGAAACATCTTCCAGGGAGAATAGTTCCGTTAGGGGTTCCTTTCCCTGGGAGGCATGCCCTAAAGTGCATGTCCATGCTGCGAAGAGAAACGCAGGAAAAACATCTGGGGGCACGTGGAAAAAATAAAGAAGATCGTCTTTAGTTCACCGACCGAATATTCCCTTAAGAACGCTAGCTTTCGGCTTCACCCAGTCTAAGGTACACGTCCGGTTGACCCGGCAGTAACAATCGCAGAGGTGCTCCCTTTACCGCCTAGCCGAACAATCGGGAACGTAGGGGTAAGCACAGGAGCCAGGCAACCCAGCTTGGCCAAAACTTAAGTCATATCGATGCATATAGTGGTGAATAAAAGGTACATGCGGAAGTTTGACACATGTGTTGGGCGTGAAGCCCGTAGAAATAAGCTTCTCTCAAAAGAAGCCCCCAGGTTTGCTGAGCGCCAATAGCGCGTCACTTTGTGAGCCTCTAAAGGCTATAAGAGGGAAAGAGAGAGAGAAGGAGAGAAATGTAAGACAGAAGGTACATATAAAAAATGGACAGAGTAAGGAGACGAACACAGGATCCGGCGCTAGGCATAGAATCTTCGGAGGCGGGCTGCGTTCCATGGGTTCGGCTCGAGTCGGTTATCCGATGCACTTCGCAGGCGGTACGCACCACCAGTCAGGACTTGGTCGATGATGAAGGGACCTTCCCACTTGGGCTTAAGTTTGTCCTTTTTCTTGTCCAGCAGGCATAGACCTAATTCGCCAACGTTGTAATTTTTGGCCCGTGCTTCTCTGCTTTGGTATCTTCGAGCCTGCTATTGATAAAATGCGGAACGGGCTTTTGCCACGTCGCGCTCCTCCTCTAATGCGTCCAAACTGTCCTGTCGATCGAGCTCGGCTTCTCTTTCTTCGTACATGCGCACTCGAGGTGAGTCATGAATTATGTCGCAAGGCAAAACTGCCTCAGCGTCGTACACCATGAAGAATGGTGTATATCTGGTGGTGCGATTCGGTGTGGTCCGTAGCCCCCAGAGTACGGAGTCGAGATCCTCTACCCAGTGTGTGTTAGATTCCTTGAGGGATCGTACTAATCTGGGTTTAATGCCGCTCATGATAAGACCGTTTGCACGTTCGACCTGGCCGTTAGTCTGTGGGTGATAGACAGAAGCGTAATCGAGCTTGATGCCCAAGTTTTTGCACCAGAGTTTTACCTCGTCAGCCGTAAAGTTCGTGCCATTATTAGTGATGATGCTGTGGGGGACGCCGTAATAGTGTACAACCCCGGATATGAAGTCTATCACAGGCCCGGATTGAGCCGTCTTAACAGGCTTGGCTTCTATCCATTTGGTGAACTTATCCACCATGACGAGTAGGTATTTGTGCTTATGGGTTCCGCCTTTAAGGAGTCCAACCATATCAAGCCCCCAGACCTCAAAGGGCCAAGTGATGGGGATAGTTTGGAGGGCGGTGGGTGGCATATGGCTTTGGTTTGCAAAGAGCTAGCAACCGGTGCATCGCTGGACTAAGTCCTGAGCGTCTTCCCGGGCCGTCGGCCAATAAAAACTTGTACGGAAGGCCTTGCTTACCAGAGATCGGGCTGCAGCGTGATGACCGCCGAGTCCGGCATGGATTTCATCCAGGAGATTCCGCCCCTCCTCTTCGGAGATGCACCTTTGAAGGACTCCGGTAGTGCTTTTCTTATAAAGCTCCCCCTTGTGGACTCTGTAGGCTTTGGATCGCCGCACTATGTAGCGTGCCTCATTCTGGTCCTCGGGGAGTACCTGCCTAGTAAGGTAGGCGAGGAATGGTTCCATCCATGGGGAAATGACAGCCATTATTACGTGGGCTGAAGGTGTTACTTCAATGGCAGAGCCACCGATTGTGTCAGAATGTTCGGAGTCGGGCGGTGCGGTTGGGTCCGGGCTGTTATTGTTCGGCTCCCCTTCCCATGCCACGGATGGCTTAAAAAGCCTTTCCAAGAAGATGTTGGGGGGGACTACATCGCGTTTTGCGCCGATGCATGCCAGGACATCTGCCGCCTGATTATTTTCCCGGGCTATATGGTGAAATTCAAGCCCCTCGAACCGAGCTGACATTTTTAGGACGACATTGCGGTAAGCGGCCATTTTCGGATCCTTGGCATCGAAGTCTCCATTTATTTGGGATATTGCAAGGTTCGAGTCCCCGCGCACCTCTAGGCGTTGGATGCCCATGGATACTGCCATCCGGAGACCATGTAGAAGGGCCTCATATTCGGCTGCGTTGTTGGAGTCCATGTACAAAATCTGTAGTACGTATTGGACTGTGTCTCCTGTGGGGGACGTCAGAACGACACCAGCCCCCAGTCCGGCCAACATTTTGGAGCCATCGAAATGCATGATCCAATTTGAATATGTGTCGTACTCTTTAGGGAGTTCGGCCTCCGTCCATTCTGCGACGAAATCGGCCAAAACTTGTGACTTGATGGCTCGTCGTGGCTTATAAGTTATGTCGAACGGGAGGAGCTCGATGGCCCATTTCACAATCCGGCCCGTAGCGTCACGGTTGTTGATAATGTCGTTAAGTGGTACTTCTGAGGCTACTGTTATTGAACACTCTTGAAAGTAGTGTCGTAGCTTCCGGGATGCCATGAATACCGCGTACGCAATCTTTTGATAATGCGGGTACCGTAATTTGCAGGGAGTGAGGACAGTGGACACCTAATAGACAGGCCTTTGAAGGGGGAATTTGTGTCCGTCCGCTTCTCGTTCGACGACTAGCACTGCGCTTACAACCTGATGTGTTGCTGCGATGTACAGTAGCATTGGTTCGCCGGTGTTTGGCGCGGCCAGGACTGGGTTTGTTGCCAGTATGGCTTTTATTTCGTCGAGTCCGGCCGTGGCTGCGTCCGTCCATTTGAAGTGTTCAGTGCGCCGAAGGAGGAGGTAAAGGGGAAGGGCCTTTTCTCCCAGGCGGGAGATAAAGCGGCTTAGAGGCGCCACACATCTGGTTAACTTTTGTATTTGTTTGAGGTCCTTTGGGATATCCAATTGCGACAGAGCTCGGATCTTGGCTGGATTTGCTTCAATTCCTCTATTTGATACAATGAAGCCCAAGAGCTTTCCGGCTGGAATGCCGAAAACGCATTTTTCCGGGTTGAGCTTGATGTCGTATATTCGGAGATTATCAAATGTGAGCCTCAAGTCGTCTACTAGAGATTCAACATGTCTTGTTTTGACGACCACATCATCTACGTATGCCTCCACTGTTTTACCGATCTGGCTTGCCAGACATGTCTGAATCATGCGCTGATATGTTGCGCCGGCGTTTTTGAGCCCGAAGGGCATCGTGTTGAAGCAAAATGGCCCGTATGGTGTTATAAATGTCGTTGCGGCTTGGTCCGGTTCCGCCATCTTGATTTGATGGTAGCCAGAATATGCGTCAAGGAAACACAACGAATCGTGTCCTGTGGTAGCATCGATAATTTGATCGATGCGGGGGAGGGGGAAGGGGTCCTTTGGGTAAGCCTTGTTAAGGTCTTTAAAATCAACACACAGGCGCCAGGATTTGTCCTTCTTTGGTACCATCACCAGGTTTGCTAGCCAGTCCGGATGTTTTATATCTCTAATGAATCCGGCCTCTAATAGCTTTGCGAGCTCCTCTCCCACAGCCTGTCTCTTAGGTTCGAAAAAACGCCGAAGAGCCTGTTTGACAGGTTTGAATCCTGTTTGGATATTTAAGCTGTGCTCGGCCAGCCTGCGTGGGATTGCTGGCATGTCTGAAGGGTGCCAGGCGAAGATGTCCCAATTCTCTCGTAGGAACTCTCGCAATGCGGCGTCGACATCAGGGTTTAACTGTGCCCCGATGGATGCTGTTTTATTGGGGTCCGTTGGGTGGACTTGGAATTTGACTATTTCGTCTGCTGGTTTAAAGGAGGTAGATTTGGATCTTTTATCGAGTACCACATCGTCCCTATTCACGGTAGAGCGCAGCGCAGTCAGCTCCTCAACCGCTAGGGCTCCGGATAGTGCCTCGAGGGCCAATGCGGCTGTCTTGTTTTCGGCGCGGAGTGCTACGTCCGGATCACTAGCGAGGGTGATGATCCCATTAGGCCCGGGCATCTTGAGCTTCATGTACCCGTAATGGGGTATTGCTTGGAAGATTGTGAATGCTTCCCGCCCTAGCAAGGCGTGGTATCCGCTGCTGAACGGGGCCACATGGAACGTGACCTCTTCGGACCTGTAATTGTCCGGTGTGCCGAACACCACATCTAGTGTGATTTTTCCCGTACAGCGCGCTTCCCAACTGGGGATTATTCCTCTAAAGGTCGTGCTGCTTCGCATGATGCGGTTCTAGTCTATATCCATTTTTTGAAGAGTTTCCTCATAGATGAGGTTCAATCCGCTGCCGCCATCCATGAGTACCTTGGTAAGACAAAACTCGTCCACTATTGGACTGAGGACCAATGCAGCTGGTGCTCGGGCTGTTCAGAATTTAGGTTCATCACTGGCGTTAAAGGTAATGGCCGTGTCACTCCATGGGTTTATTGTTGCTACTTGGTAGACTTCGGCAAGGCTGCGGAGTGTCCTTTTTCACATATTATTTGATGCGAAGGTCTCGAAGACTGTTAATACCGTATTGGTGTCTCTGGGGTGGCTTTCTGTGGCCTCCGGGATTAGGAGGTTTTCGCCAATTTTGGCCACATGCCGGAGTATCCAACATGCTCTAAGGCTGTGAGTTGGTGTGACGTCCTCTGTACTATGAATTTTACAGGGTCCATTAAGCCATCCTTCAGTACGGTTCCATGCCCTGTAGACGGTTTTTGCCTTTTGGTGTTTGACCCGGGTGTCTGGCGATGATGCACCCTTTTATTTCGGACTGGGCTTACATTAAGGGCCGGATTGTCCCAAATTTTTTTTTCAGTTTTCTGGGCGCTTACCATCGCACAGTACTTTCGTACTATGGACGCTAAGTCAACGAAGCGTGTAATATCACGGCGAAGTATGGCGTTGAGTATTCCCTTGTCCGTGCAATTATTGCAGAAGGATGAAATTGCGTCTTCCTCGCGGCAGCCCTTTATCCTGTGCATAGCCAGGAGGAATCTGGCCCAGTAATGATGTACTGTTTCTTTGGGCTCTTGCCTGATTTGGGATAGATCGCTAATGTTTGGGTGGGTGGGTGGAATTAAATACGAAGCCTTACCCCTTCTGAGGCTCAGAGGCCGAGGAATTTCCGAACTCAAAAATTTGGATTTCTGGATGTCGTCCAATGAATCCAGTCCGTCGCCTGATTCTAGGTTCAGGTCTTGAGTGATATCCTCCCCTCCGCGGACATCCAGCTTGGAGGGATCGGGAATCCGGACGTAGCGAGTCCTTAGGATAGATGAAGGGTCGCCGCACTGTCCCTCTACCACGGCAACGTGATGGGTGGCTTGGGGAGAGTTAATCTCTCTCAGATCGGTTTTAGGCCCAATCTGGTCGTAATCCGTAGCGACTCCCAGGGCGGCGAAGCGATCCAAGAGCTTTTTCATGGAGGAAAGCTCTATTGGATCTAACTGCTCGGCAAGTTCCGAGTTGACATGAAGATTGTTTTCGATGGCTCGAGAGGTCATCGTCGGCATAGAAGCCGAACAGGTGGTCATAAGAAAACCACCTAGCCGGAGGGTTTGGCCGACAGCCAAAGCTCCCTTAGCAACGGTGCCATCTTTAAAGACGGGGCGAGGCATCCTTCCTGATGGAGACGACACAGAGGGACTCTCAATGAAAGCACCAATGTCGGTGTCAAAACCGGCGGATCTCGGGTAGGGGGTCCCAAACTGTGCGTCTAGGCCGGATGGTAACAGGAGGCAGGGGACATGAAGTTTAACCCAGGTTCGGGCCCTCTCGATGGAGGTAAAACCCTACGTCCTGCTTGATTAGTATTGATGATAGGGGTATTACAAGAGTTGATCTACAACGAGATCAGATAGGCTAAACCCTAGAAGCTAGCATATGGTATGATTGTTGATGTGTACGTTGTCCTACGGACTAAAACCCTCCGGTTTATATAGACACCGGATAGGGTTAGGGTTACATAGAGTCGGTTACAATGGTAGGAGATCTAAACATCCGTATCGCCAAGCTTGCCTTCCACGCCAAGGAAAATCCCTTCCGGACATGGGACGGAGTCTTCAATCTTGTATCTTCATAGTCCAGGAGTCCAGCTGAAGGTATAATTCGGCTATCCGAACACCCCCTAATCCAGGACTCCCTCACTCCCTTCGGAGATATCCCTGGAGCGGTACGGCGCGCCGAACCCTTCCCCTTTTGAGCACAGGATAGTGCGGTGGGTGAGAAGGAAGGAGAGATCTCTTTTGGATAAGGTGTCTTTGGATTACTTACGTGTGAAGCTAGAAGGAGGCCGGGGTAATCAGCAATAATGGGTACATATGTACCGTCGTAGCTCATATGATAGAATGTTCCCTCCTCAAGCTCCACGAATATGTCCGGATCTTCTTCATATCCGGGGTGAAGATCCCGGTTGCGATTCACCGGCTGAGGGGTAGGGTCATAGATCCCCTCGACAGCCTTTCGCCATTCCTGTTAGGAGCAGATAAGACGTTGCCTGTCTACGAATGGTCCAGGGACAGGATAAAATAAGTGGGGCGAAACCTAACCCAGCTAAGAGGATTGTACATGGAAAGTCCATCTCGATATTGGAGGCGGCGGAACTCCTCCTTCTCCCCTTTATAAAGCTCGGCCAGAATCTTGGCTAGAGTGGCGGGGGTCTTCGGGCCCTTTTGGCCGTAACGTGAGGCGTCGTCTTCTCCATTATAATGCCACATGGGAAGTCCTCGGTATTGGAGTGGCTGGACCCCCCGCGTTATAGAAATTGCCATCACCTCGACTATTGACAATCTGGACTGGGCAAGCGTTTTAATCTTGCCCAGTAGCAAGCTGATCTCCACGCTATCCTCTTCCTCGAGGCTCCGAGGACGCCAGCTATGTCGCTTCTTCAGCGGAGCATTTGAAAACTCGGGGAGGCCTATGCGGATGGGGTCGGCCAGGCCGACGTCGTCGATGTAGAACCATTCGGAAGGCCACTCTTCGGGAGCTTTCTTTGGCGTGCCAGACAGGTATCCGGTCCCGGCGATGCGCCACACTTCGGCTCCTCCCACTTCAAAAATTGATCCACCTTGATTGCGAGGGACGAGGCAGAACAGTCTTCTCCATAAATCAAAATGGGCCTCGCAACCCAAGAATAGTTCGCATAGGGCGACATAACCCGCAATGTGGAGGATGGAGCCGCGGGTGAAATTGTGCAGCTGGAGGCCATAGTACTCCAGCAGCCCTCGGAGGAATGGGTGAATTGGAAACCCCACTCTGCTCAGCAGATAGGGGACGAAGCACACCCGTTCTCCCGTAGACATATTGAGAAAATCCTCTACCTGGGTTTTGCCATTGAAGGAGGCCGACCCTGCTCGAATAGGGACCAGATCTGCTGGAGGGAGAAATCCCTGCGTTTGCAGCTTCGCCAATCGGCTATGGGACACATAGCACCTATCCCACTCACCTCTCTCTAGGTTGGAACGGGAAGAGGAGCTGGGATTGTTGAACATGTTGGAATGGTCTTGCCTGGCGGTCTCTGAGGATTTTCTCCGCTTGGTGCTGAAAGGATCTGAGATCCAATCTCTTTAAATAGATGCTCTTCCTTTCAGGACTGGGGTGTTATTTGCAAAACATACCCTGACTGTCCGCATACACTCGACACGTGGAAAATGAGGACATTAAGCGCATAGAAGCCGAGGGGAGATATTGAATCTACGGCCGAATACACTACTTGGAAATCATTAAAGGAGGAACCCGCCTTGCAATACCGAAGACAATCTGTGAGCCGAACACCTCGCTATTGAAGACTGGTTCAGGGGCTACTGAGGGAGTCCTGGACAAAGGGGTCCTCGGGCGTCTGACCTGTTATCTATGGGCCAGACTAATGTTCTATGAAGATACGAAGACCGAAGACTACACCCGTGTCCGGATAGGACTCTCCTTGGCGTGGAAGGCAAGCTTGGCGCCGGAATATGTAAATTCCCTTCTTTGTAACCGACCTTGTGTAACCCTAGATCCTCCCGGTGTCTATATAAACTAGAGGACTTAGTCCGGATATAGATACTCAATAGCGTAGTCATACAGGCTAGACTTCTAGGGTTTAGCCATTACTATCTCGTGGTAGATCAACTCTTGTAATACTCATATTCATCAAGATCAATCAAGCAGGAAGTAGGGTATTACCTCCATAGAGAGGGCCCGAACCTGGGTAAACATCGTGTCCCCTGTCTCTTGTAACCATCAACCTTAGACGCACAGTTCGGGACCCCCTACCCGAGATCCGCCGGTTTTGACACCGACAACAGGCACCTACATGGTCCATGTAGAGCACACTTTAAAAAAATGGAACTCACTGGAAATAATCCTAGAACAACATTGTACTTGCGAACTACAGCAGAAAAGACGGAGATATGTCAGTCCTTCCGAGCTGAAGTTAGTTTGGTCTTGCGGGGAGTAATGTAACCATCCTTCAACTGCTCCTTCTGATGAGAAGATAGACAGGGCTTCTTCATCCTAGCATAATCGGAACTAGTCACTTCATGTACTCCATATTCTTCTTCAGAGGAGGATGATCCTGTTATGCAAATACAAGAGGACAACTAAATGCTAACATCCCTGTTTGCCCGAAAAAAGGAAATGAAATATTTAAAACAACACAGATGAAGCAATTCTCAAGGACAATACCACTTTCTCATGACAGTATCTAAACAGTAGCACAACACCAATTGAGATGACAAAGCTCAATCATATGGATGAAATCCGTGGGGAGTAACAACCTTTTTTAGGAGGCTTATTGTGTAGAGCATACAGATCAAGCAATTCTCCGGAATCATCTGTTGTTATCTACTGTGGTTGCCATGCTTACTATATACTCCTCGATTAGTTTAATGTTTCCAACATCTTTTGGTGCAGTTCCACTAAAATATATGGTATCTTCAAAGAAGATCCCTGTTTGCACAAGTAGAGATAATTACATATTACATTAAGAGTGGCATCAAGTCAGTGGAAAAACAATTTCTCGTTCTAGCCATAGCAATAAATTAAGATGCAAAAGTATATCATTACTTGTGTCATCACAGTTCCAGTGCTTCATTATAGCACCGGGAGTTGATTTTTGTTTTTCTTCTGCTTGTTCTTCCCCTTCATCACTTGGATCAATAACAGACAAGCTTCGCCTTCAATGTAAGATTTGGCATGTCAATTAGGGAGCACAAGTATAGCACTAAACAACGTCATTAATTTTCTGATGAAAGTCGCAAAATACAGGCCAAAAGTTGTGCAATGTCCTTATCTTACCTCAATGGGATATTACGGTGCACATAAGATTGGAAGTCTTATCTCCATTTCTGCAGTTCACTAAAATCAAGCAACATTATCGTACAAGTAGCACAACATATGAAAGCACATTGCACAATCATGTGAAAGAAGGCTAGTACCGACCTCTCATGACGCGGAATTCAAACAACTCACAAGAAGAAGATCTAAACCAAATTTGCCAACACGGATAGGACGATCTCCTCTTGTGCAGTTCCACTAAGATCAAGCAATCAAGCAAACACTCTTAAAACAAAAGTGTTTTGTGTAGTGCAACAAAAGGTCACAATAGCAACGAGGTGAAGTAGATAACCCTTTTAGCATGTCATTTAATAACCCCTAGTCCATGTATAGTCCTTGGAACCAAGCAGGTAGGGACTATGGACTTTTTAGTTGGGACTAAAAAAAGTCCTAGGACTTTTTAACCAAACAGGGCCGTAGATTAACAACAGCTAAAGAGTTGCCAGGGACAATGGACTCACCATCACCATGTGCATCTACCGATGTATGAAGGGGTGATGCACAGTCTGTTGCAACAAAGAACAAACAACCAAGGAGCATATTTGTGTTGGTCCCAGTTTTGTTATCTTTAGACACCTTTCCCTATGTGAGCGCAGCAAATCTAGTCCTGCTGAAACTTTACAGCCTTGTCCCCCAAAACAAAAAGATCAGTTCGTCACAGATGTGCGTACTGCGTTTTTCATTGTTTTGCCTTTTCGACCAAGGTAGGTGTTGGATAGCCAGTCTGTACTAGTACTTCCCCCTTCCATTCCTCTTTGAACCACGTCCTAGATTCGTGATATACAACTTTCCCCACTACTTCCCCCCTCCCTTTCCTCTTTGAACCACGTCCTAGATTCATGCTATACAACTTTCCCACTACTTTCCCCCCTTCCTTTACTTTTTGAACCATGTCGTAGATTCATGTGATACAACTTTCCCCACTACTTCCCCCCATTCCTTTCCTCTTTGAACCACGTCCTAGATTCATGCTATACAACTTTCCCCACTACTTTCACGTTTGATCCAACACCAAGATTCGAGTACAGAAGCGGAAAAATCCCACATGCCGCTAAAGCAATGCATGTGGAATAAGTAAATTATACCTTAAGGTTCTTGGGGTGTGGTTCGGTGGGTGACCGGAGGCCGTTCTGCCCACACTATGTACGACAGCGAGGAAGAAGGGGTCGGAGGCCCTCCCGCGCCGCCACTGGGTGAAAGGGAACAGCTGCGCCGGTAGTGGATTCCCTCCCTCACCGACGACGACAACGTTAAGCCTCCTTCCCTTCCTGGCAGACGGATCCTGTCGGCACTTTGACCAGCAGTGAGGGGGAGAGAGAGAGGCCAATGAAGTCTTATTTAGATCTGGAGAGAGGGTGAGAGAGTGTGAAGAGAGCAACTACAAGCACTGAGGCTCCAGTGTGTATAGATATAGTGGAGACAGTGTGTGAAGACTGCAAACCCTAGAAAATAAGCGTCGAGGTTGTATCCATCCATTTTGACCAGTCAAAGAATCCTCCTGGCACCGCCGCAGATCACTTTCTCTCTCTATCATGCGGGGCCTACCTGTCATTGGGTGGAAGAAAGAAGTCGAACAAAAACAAAATTATGCTCAAGTGTGGTTATCAAACCCGAGACCTCTAGTTTGATGAGTGAACAGGCTAACCAGTTACACCACCCTCATGTTATGTTTAACGAGAGGAAAGTAACCTTTTATACATTTCTGCATCATGTGACAAGCATGCCGTGTTTTTTGTGTGTGGGAGGCATTGGGATTTAAATCATGATCGTGTCATGTGGCTTTGGTGGTAAGGTCTTTTGGGATTAAAAGCAGTGTTGGTAGTATAGAAATAATGCAGCCTTAGTCACCTTACCTCTCTCCACGTAGTACGTTGGATCCCACCAGTCAGAGGGTGAAACAAACAAATTAATAAGAAAAAGGTTAGTACGCGAAATACAAATTAATATAATTTTGTGTGACATGCATGAACATTTTGTTAGTTCAATCAATGGTCAAAATTTGACACGAAATACAATGGGGACCAATAAACCAGGACGGGGGTAGTACGCGCAGTTTGCCGTCGAAAGCGGGCCAATCTGGCTCTCCTGAGCTAACAAGGTTTTTCTAGCCCACCCAAGCTAGCTGGCCCACAAAAGCTAGCATATTTTAACAGTTCCAAACACCTAACCTTGCCCGGCTAGGCTATAAACTGTTCTTGCTAAGGATCCAAACGCTCCCTAAGTAACTCGCACGATATTCCTATTCTATGAACCTGTGTGTGTGTGTGTGCGTGTGTGTGTGTTTAACGGCATGTATGTGTTAGAGAGAGTGACACATCGACCTACTCCTACAGAGAGATAGTGTGTAGTGTACGATTTAGCCGTGAGAGTCGATGCATCCTCTCATTTCCGGGCGTCCGGTCAGAACAGGCGGACCGCTGCCACGCCCGCTCCTGACTAGCCTGGCCCACCCAAAGCCGCTCCATCGCTCGTGCGCGCTTCCCGCACGAAACGGTCAGCGCCGCTCCAAAGAATTGGTGTTGCATTCATGCCCGGGCAGAGCGGACGTGACCTCTCACTGGCGCCTGCGTTGAAGAGAGAAGCGGATTCAAGAGTGATGGTTGCTTCGTCCGTCCAACTTACTGATGGGTCTATGTGATTTGACAACTCATTGCTCATTATTACTGAGGTGGTAGGACTGATGGATGTCCCAAGCTTTCGGCGAAAGGAGGTACTCCTAGATTACAACTTTCTCCACTCTTACAGCGGAGGAGTGCGAGAGCAGTGAAAACACGCAGGCTTAGTGATTACATGGCCCACCTCACATTATCACCATATTTTCTGGACACCGTGCGACACCTAACTCTTTACATAGTACTAGTATAGTACTTACTGTAATTTATCAGCGAGATAAATTTGTACAATGATATGAAGCTTCCAGCTTCTGTTTCATGTATCTTGCGTCCAAGGTTGCCCGTTGCAACATTTCATCAAATACAAAGGAGACTAACATGCATGCTATTGCATCTCAATGATTGACAGATCATAGCCAATATGTACTCCCTCTGTTCCAAAATAAGTGTCTCAACTTTATGCAACCTTTAGTACAAACTTGTACTACTACTAAAGTTGACACTTGTTTTGGAACAGAGACAGCTAAAGAAAAAATGATCCATGCAGTCCCTAGCCCTTGAACCGTAAACCCTAACCAGGATTTAATTTGCTGGCAACGTTGGAGCTTCTAAAGAAATCAAGTTTGCAACCCTTTGACCATCGGATCATTTTGTGTAGTTTCACCAAAATCGAGATGAGCATCCCTGTGGCAAAGAAATTGAAGAAGCGTGATTAGAATAAGATTACTGGGACTAGTTGATGAGACATAAACTCATCAAAAATACAGTACGTAAAAGCCAGTAGAGGTATGTGCGCGGCAAAGAAGTAGAGAAATATCCACATGGAGTGATGTGGGCAGCTGTAGCAGTGGTGCAAGCCGGCTGTAAAGGGAGTTGTACCTGAGGGATGTCGGGACATAGCTCAACCTAGAGGAGGGCGGCAGGAGGCGGCAACTACACACGCCGTGGTAGTGAGCAAGGGATGAAGGCAACTTCACCGGCTTTGTGAGAGAGAACGGCGGGGACCCCTAATCGGGACGTGCCGACAGTGGGTTTTCGCCGTCGGTGACGGTGACCGCATCTACACTAAGGCCTCCTTTGGTTTGTAGGAATTCTGTAGGATAGGATTTGCAAAGGAAAATTCCTTTGGAGCCCTTTGGTTTGTAGGAATGGATTCCTATTCCTATGTAGGATAGGAATCAATCCTTCACATTTTGGAGGAAAAAAACATTAGCCTAGACTCAATGGAAAAAATCCTATCCTATGCACCAAATGACATCTCTTTCTCTATAGGAATTGACATACATGTCCTCTCACTTCCTATGATCTTCCTATTCCTATAAAATTCCTATCCTATGAACCAAATAAGGCCTAAGCATCCACCCCTTCCCCCGGCGGGCGTGATCCGCCAGGATGTAGAGATGTGGCCACAGTAGTTTTGTGCGAGGGAGTGTGAAGAGAGCAACCCCAGCAAGCAACCGTGTAGGCTCGTCCTGGCTGTGTATATAGTGGAGCGGTTTCCTTTTCTCTCCATATGAACCTATTTATATTGCGTATGTGCCACCGAAGAAAAAAACTTTATTTATAAATGACACGGCACCGTTCATGTGTGGTTCCCGACCCTCCATTATTGATAAGTGAGTAACTACTACTAGACGTGTCAAATTATCACGTGGGCTACATCATCTTACAGAAATGAGCTCCATCGTGTCACGTGTGTGGTTGGGGAAGACGCAAAAGACGCAAAGAGTGCTACTAGTACACTACGTGTGTGGGTGCGTGCACCTCTTCTCTTCAAGCATGGTTATTAAAAGTATAGCCCACTATTGTACTACCACGCGGTTATTATATATGGGCAAAGAGTATAGGCAGTAATAATGACTAATAAGCCGTGAAATCACGAGGCCCACCTTTCTCTATGTTTGACCGAGGAAGCAGCCATCATTTCACTCCTTGTTGAATATCCATCCGCAGCTACCTCCGCGAATAAATAAAAATCCGCTTCTACCTCCGTAACATGGTTAATAAATAGCCATGTCAATCACGACGTATAAATATCATTCACTGATACAATAGGGCTGGATCTAAGGCTGGTGATTTTCTTTACTTTGTCTCTTTCTTTTTTTGTCTCATTTACTCATTTTACATAGGAGCGCGTGTAGAGGATGGCTATTCCTTTCGATGGGACTTCTTCATGGGGTTTAAGACTAAGGCTGGTCATAGTGGGGAGTAACTTAGACTAGTAACATGCTTTTGTTACTAGTCCATGTTACTACCTTCATAATGGGTAGTAACATATAGATGGTAACATACAAACCTTCATTAATTGAGACATAGACTCATTTTACCTCAGGGTGTGTTATGTTACAGTAACATATTATGTTACCACAAGCATCTCTTCCCTCATTAACTCCATGGCACATAAGCAAATTTGTCTTTGGATGTGTCATGTTACTACATAAGTTACTCCCACTATGACTAGCCTAAGCAGCTCCGAATTATGCCCACTGCCCACCACTCTAAATCGTGCCATCTATGATAGGGAGTAGTCCCATTGCAACAATGAGGTCCACTAGGTCTAGCACGTCATGTAAGAAGAGACTGTCACGCAAAACATACATCTTGTTGCCTTCTTCCTCGTATAGTACGTACCACTGGTACGTACTACTAGTACTACTAGTACTCGTTCTCCTATAAACCTTGCGCTTGGCATCTCCAAAATATTATCCTTGCGATTGGCTCTTCGCCTCTTCGGGAAGTCGAGCAATAATTGTACTGCAGTATATATCGTTCTGGCTATATGAGACCAAACGAATTGCTGCATGTCCACCACGTGGGCGAGGGAGAGTGTGTACTATTACGTCCGTTTCAATATTGACTACATACGGAGCAAAATGAGTGAATCTACACTCTAAAATACGTCTATATACATTAGTGTCTGGAGTATGTACTAGTAGTTCATATTGAAATCTACTAAAGGACATATATTCCAAACAATATGATAATCTCTCTAACTAAGGTAGGGACGAGGAGTAAACGGAGGGAGTAGTAAAATTTTCTCCTCATCCTGCGAGCCACCACGTGCGTGGGCGAGGGAGCGGGCGTAAGGCGTAGTAAGCAAGCTTCACCTCGTCCTGCGATCCACCGCGCCCGTGGGCGGGGAGACGCCGTACTAAGCAAGCTTCTCCTCGTTCTGTGAGTTGACGGGACACATCAAAAGTAATACGCACAGAGCATCCTGAGTGTATAGGGCATTGCCTCTAAGGTAGGCCCCACATGGTTTGCCTCTTTTTTAACATAACGTGTCAAGTCGCAATTTGTTTGCTCCATCAAGTGGACAACCAGTACACGTGTCAAATTACCACGTGGGCTTCCTTTTCATACAGAAATGAGCTCCACCGTGTACCCGTGTGGGTGTGGTTGGGAAAGAGACGGGAGTACGTGCGCCGTGCGTGCACCTCTTCTCTTCGTGCACGTCCCCCGCCTACGTGGATGTGTGTGAGAGAGATACAAACCTAGACAGATGGTGTGTGCGTTCATGAAACATCAAAAATTTGACACATGCAATGTGTGTGAAATAGGGGCCTATCGATATCATATATAGAGGGGGTGATCCTGAGAAGAGAGGGAGGGGTCATAGATATTGATACAGTCGAAGAGAGGATCAAGTGGGTTGGTGCGAGATTGATACATCTCCAACGTATCTATAATTTTTTATTGTTCCATGCTATTATATTATCTGTTTTGGATGTTTAATGGGCTTTGTTATGCACTTCTATATTATTTTTGGGACTAACCTACTAACCAAAGGCCCAGTGCAAATTGCTGTTATTTTTGCCTATTTCAGTGTTTCGCGGAAAAGGAATACCAAACGGAATCCAAACAGAATGAAACCTCCGGGAGAGTTACTTTTGGAACAAACGCAATCCAGGAGACTTGGAGTGGACGTCAAGGAAGCAACGAGGCGGGCACGAGGTAGGAGGGCGCGCCCCCACCCTCATGAGCCCCTCGTGGCTCCACCGACCTACTTCTTTCGCCTATATATACTCATATACCCCGAAAACATCCGAGAGCACCATGAAATCCTATTTCCACCGCCGCAACCTTCTGTACCCATGAGATCCCATCTTGGGGCCTTTTCCGACGCTCCGCCGGAGGGGGAATCGATCACGGAGGGCTTCTACATCAACACCATAGCCTCTCCGATGATGTCTGAGTAGTTTACCACAGACCTTCGGGTCCATAGTTATTAGCTAGATGGCTTCTTCTCTCTCTTTGGATCTCAATACAAAGTTCTCCTCGATTCTCTTGGAGATCTATTCGATGTAATTCTTTTTGCAGTCTGTTCGTTGAGATCCGATGAATTGTAGGTTTATGTCAAGATTATCTATGAACAATATTTGATTCTTCTCTGAATTCTTTTATGCATGATTTAATATCTTTGCAAGTCTCTTCGAATTATCAGTTTGGTTTGGCCTACTAGATTGATCTTTCTTGCAATGGGAGAAGTGCTTAGCTTTGGTTTCAATCTTGCGGTGTCCTTTCCCAGTGACAGCAGGGGCAGCAAGGCACGTATTGTATTGTTGCCATCGAGGATAAAAAGATGGGGTTTATATCATATTGCTTTAGTTTATCCCTCTACATCATTTCATCTTGCCTAATGCATTACTTTGTTCTTATGAACTTAATATTCTAGATGCATACTGGATAGAGGTCGATGTGTGGAGTAATAGTAGTACATGCAGAATTGTTTCGGTCTACTTGTCGCGGACGTGATGCCTATATACATGATCATGCCTAGATATTCTCATAACTATGCGCTTTTCTATCAATTGCTCGACGGTAATTTGTTCACCCACCGTAGAATTTGCTATCTTGAGAGAAGCCACTAGTGAAACCTATGGCCCCCGGGTCTATCTTCCATCATATTATTTTCCTATCTACTTTCTATTTCTGCTGCCTTTTATTTTGCAATCTTTATTTTCCAATCTATACAACAAAAATAACAAAAATATTTATCTTATTATCTTTATCAGATCTCACTTTTGCAAGTGGTCGTGAAGGGATTGGCAACCCCTTTACCGCGTTGGTTGCAAGGTTCTTATTTGTTTGTGCAGGTTCGAGAGACTTGCGTGTAGTCTCCTACTGGATTGCTACCTTGGTTCTCAAAAACTGAGGGAAATACTTACGCTACTTTGCTGCATCACCCTTTCCTCTTCAAGGGAAAACCAACGCATGCTCAAGAGGTAGCAGAGATCGATGAAGAGAGCCATCGAAATTGTGTGTGCACAAGTCAAAGATATAGGGCGACTAACTTACCAGAACGTCGGAGGGCACAGGGCAAGTTTGTGTGTGGCAGGGAGACATGACTAGAGCGCTCGATGTATCGGTGTGTGTAGGGGTGAGGCAGAGGCCTAACCAGAGAGGTAGAACGACTCGTATATGTGTTGAGAAGGAGAGACCCAGCTATGTCTTGAGGGAGATCAGTCGACGTCCATACATAACTAAAGGAAGGGAAATAGGTTGGATAGTGAGAGAGGAGAGATAGGGGGAGGGAGAGGGGTAGAGTGATGGATGTGTGATGGAGTTGCTTCTCGAAGATGGTGGGAGAGGCCTACTAGACAAACTGAGGGTAGAACTGCAATAATATCAATAAGAGTGGGGATGTGTTTCTGTGTGTGCCTTGCGTGATAGATGTGTCAGGACGCATGCATGAATGATGAAGGGGAACCATGTGTTTGGTAAGAAAACCTAACTAGATCGGTAGATCAATTGTTGTTTGTCGAACGAAGGGAGAAACATAACTAATGAGGTAGATCGATCAACGCGTGGGGGAAAACAAGTTATAAGGACCTAGCTAGCTATATGTATAGTGGGAGATCAGTCGGTGTACATCCATTTGTTAGAGGAAAATAAGGCCCAGCGAGATAGATAGACAAAGAGAATGGAGCTAGGAGGTGGTGCTAGATGCCGAGCTACTAGCTAGATAGGGGGAGGAGTGTGCGATTGTGAGATCGATGAAAATAGGGGTGAGAGTTTACACGTGTATGGGACCATATGAGAGACACGAGGCATGGACACAGAAAGGAGGAGATGGAAGGTGTGTGTGTGTATGTGTATGTTGTAGGCAGACATCGCTGGAGAGGTTTATTGATCGGTGTGTCTCGGAAATGAGTTGTGGAGACTGTGGGAGAACGACCTAAAAAAAGAATGTGCGCGATGGATAGAATGTTGAGGGAGGGGGCAAGGAGGGCATGTGCATGCACAAGTGAAAGTTAGTGCTAGCTACAAAGGTTAGAGGATTGTGTGGGTGTAAGAGACTAACCAAGATGATAATTCGATATGAAAGTGGATTCATATATTTGAATAGGAGATCATAGTGTTAGAAACATATGCATGCATGAATACAGCAGTGATACGCGTGTTGTGGTTTTGCACATGTTATACCATAACGTGATAATGCATGGTGTTTGCAACTCACAGCTAAATGTCGAACAATCTAAACCATACTATACATCGAAGAATCTCACATTTTATTTGAATTTGTGATAATGTGTGGTGTTTGCAGCTTACAACTAAATATCAAACAATCTAAACAATATTATATATCGAACAATCTCACATTTTATTTGAATTTGTGGTAATGTGTGGCGTTTGCAACTCAAATCTAAATACTTGTTGGAGTAGGGGGTGGGGCACCATACATTATGTGATAAACACATTATACATATGAGATATGGTTTAGATTATGAAGATCTAGCTAGAGCTTGAAATGTACAGTGATTTGAAATCAACATAAAGTGGATTCAAAAAATCGAGTTCAAGTTCATATAGTACACATAGTTCATATCTAACTCGATAGTCATCATGTGGTGCGCTGTGAAGATAATACACAAACGATAGTTTAACTTAACAATAATGATGATTGTAAATCTTATTAAAATAGAGAAACAAATTCAAATGGTTTGACTTCACAACAATCATTATTGCAGATCTTATTCAAATAGAGAAATGAATTCAAATTTAGTTCATATTGAAGCGGTAGTATATACGTTTGGAATGCACTAAAACGTTCATTTGTGTAGCAGGTTGCATGCATTATACACGTAGCGAACTATTTTAGTTGAACATAACATGATTCAAAGTTTTGAATGGCATTTGTAGTGCGAATTGATTTGGTACAGTACACGGGACTAGACTCTCTTGTGTGGTGCGAATTGATTTCTTTTTGTTTTTTCGTCGACGGAAGTGCGAATTGATTTGGTACAGTACACGTTAGGCTTGTCCGGAAATTTCAACCTGTGCCTTGTTAACCCAAAATATTTAAGATACTTCTTTGTCTCGTTGTGCTCCAAAAACTCCCTCCATCTCAACCCGCGCCTTGCTATCCCAAAATTACAACGCGCGCGAAAACTCCAACCTCCTGCAAAATCCCAACACGCGAAATGCCCGTGATACCCCTGAACCGAAAGAACCGCCTAGTACAAATCGGTGGGGGTACTTCCGTAACTTACCCCACATTTCGGACAAGCGGGTCCCTAAGCCATGGTTCCCCACTCCCATCCCATCAGCCCACCCATTCGTACAACGAGGCCGCGAAAACCCGCGAAGCCCCACACCCTCCTTCGTCCACCACCCAGCCGGAGCCTCTTTCCCGACGATGTCATCCATAGAAACACCTCGGCGTCCCTCATCCACCATACCGGATGAGGATCCGTCGTCGATCTCGTCATCCCGCCGGTTCGGCCACCCCGTCCTCCACCTCCAAGGAGCTGCCCCGACGTTCCCCTCGTCTTTCGCGCCACCTCTATTCCCACACCGCCGTATTCACCTGCACCACCGGAAGAGCATCATCATCACCGTTTCCTTGGTTGAAGCTGAGGCCTAATCGGCGCCACCAAAGCGGTTGTACACTAATCGCCGCATTTTCTTCTTCATTTGATCTCACGGTACTGTCGGCGCTCGGTCCCGAGCCGACACGGCGCGGCTCCATGCACGGCGGCGTCGCCGGCCACTTCCTCCAAGACATTGCTCCCTCGGTGGCGACGTCCACATTAGTAGGAGCTACTGCTACTTTAGCTCTCGCTCGCACTGCTACTCTGCTCTTGCTCTCGGTCCCCTGCTTGGTCTACTCTTGCTATTGCTCTTGCTCTTGCTCGTGATGTTGCTCTCGCTCTTGCTCTTGCTTGTGATGCTACTCCGATTTAGCTACACTTCAGTCGACTGAATCGACTTTTGGGTCAGTCAATTTTCAGGGAGGGGGCTCGCCGGAGTTAAGGAAGAACCAGCCGCAGCGGGGGGGGGGGGGGGCCTCGCCGGAGAGGTACCCCACTATCTATCTTAGGGTTCAGGATGGGGGCGGTGGTCGGGGAGGTGGCGTGGGGATCGCCAAAGAAAAAGCTCGGCACGGGGGGGGGGGCTAGAGGATGGCCGGGGCGGGTGGGCTGCGTGGAGGGTTCGGGCTGGCAGGGGGGCACCGCTGGCCCGGCGCGGGGTCGAAGATTAGCTGGTGCTGTATCCTAGACGGTGCAGTTGAAGAGATAGAACAGTGCCGCTGACGTGTAGCCTCACCTCTAGTGCGTTCAGTTTCGACAGTAAAATTCAGTTTCGATAGCAAAATTCAGTTTCGACAGTTAAGTTCAGTTTCGACAGTTAAATTCAGTTTCGACAGTTAAGTTCAGAGATGAGCGGCTGATGTATTTTACATCTAGCACTTTGTGGTTATGTATTTTACGTCATCTATTGGAGATGCTATTAGAATTCCACTCAGGTTAACGTTGTCTCTCTTGTCCTGCTTCAGCCTCGGCGTCGTACAACTCACCGGAGCTGCTCCAACGACGAAACCCTCCATCACAGCGGAGCAGTACCCCGGGCTCCATCTCAAGATGCCTAAGATCTTCTTCCCCTCCTCCGACAGCCAAGTCAGTCGGATCATCCTCACACAACAATCACGCTGAGATGAAGAATGTGACATGAACAGGTTCAAATCAATCTGGGGCCTAATGTTGGGGATATAACTATTGAGTATAAACCGCCTAGGAGGGACCAGATTATACTCATAGTGAGTTGTTCCTATCATAGCCCACGAGGACAAGGAGTACGGCGCTTTACGAAGGAGAGCTAACGAGAGGGCCCAAGGCCCAAAGGCGGATTATGATCCATAGCTATAAACCGCCATAAGATGTATAACTTGTGTTGTAAGATAAGAAAAGGTAGAAACCAATCCAGACAAGCTGATGAACCGGACGGGACTCTGTAAACCGTCGGGCGTCAACCTGCGTATATAAAGGGACGACCCGGCGACGGTTTAGGGACAAGAAACAAGAGATCAAGAGCCGGGTCAAGCGTATTCGCTCCCTGTTCATTGAACCCCTAGCAATAACAACTACAAACTAGACTAGGCTTTTACCTTCATCGTAAGGGGCCGAACCAGTATAAACTCCCGTGTCCTTTGTCTTGTTTAACCCCTTTAAGCTAACCTCAACGCGATGGCCTCACGACTAAGTCCTCACACTAGGACATCTGTTGTGACGTTTCCACGACAGGTGGAGCACAGATCGACGAAGAGGAAAGCTTCAGCGCACCCCTACTTGGCGCGCCAAATGTTGGATTTTGGCTTCCGGTAAAACCCTTGAGGTTCGAACACTAGGGTGCGCACAATTTTCTCTCCCTCTCTCTAGCTCGCACACTCTGCGATCTCACGGCCTAGCTCGACGAACCCAAAGAACATGAGACACAAGAGTTATACTGGTTCGGGCCACCGTTGTGGTGTAATACCCTACTCCGGTGTGGTGTGGTGGATTGCCTCTTGGGCTGAGGATGAACAGTTACAAGGGAAGAACAGCCTCGCGAGGAGAGGTGTTCTTGTGCTTGGTGAACTTGAGTGATTGGGGTGATATGGATCTGGTCTAGGTCCAAATCAGATGCCTCCCTATGGTGGTGGCTAGTCCTATTTATAGAGGCCCTGGTCCTCTTCCCAAATATTGAGCGGGAAGGGATCCCACAACGGCCAAATTCGAAGGGAGACAACTAGTAGAAGCTATCCTGACAAAAGTAGTCTTCGCCTGCCAAAGGCTCTTACTGGCTTCCAAAGAGGTTGTACACTGTTGCATCTCTTTTTTATGTTATATATATATTTGTCCACTGAGCACACGTAGTAACATGAAATACGGTTATTTTATCCTACAATATGATAAGCAGTGAGGTACCAGGCAACTTAGCTATCCGTGATGGACTCTCTTGAATGCCATCATTATTTATCTCTGCGTATTTGAGCTGTGCATTTGTCGATGGGCATGGGAGTTGAGCTAGTAGAGCAGTGGTCTGGGTCCAAAGTAATAGAAGTACTACAAAAACATTTTTTGAGTGTAGGCTTTTCCTTGCTCAAGCCTGCCTACTAGAATCGCCAATGCTTGGAAGGAAAAGTGAAGGAAAAACATAGGAATTAGAAAGTTTCCTATGGTACTACTATTCATGAATTTGGTTCAAAGGAATGGAGCAAAGGAAAACTGTAGGATATGTTCCTTTAGTGTCTCCTTGAAAGAAAACTCGTAAGAATTTTAATTTCCACTTGTCCTCCTTTTCAAATTCCTATTCATGAAGCACAAGACTAAGTGATAGTAGCATAATAGCATTATAACCATACATTTTCTTGTGGTTTGACTTAATCTCACCATGCTTCTTTGCATCATGTGATCTTCCAATTCTTGTGAATCAAACACCCAGATTGGCAGAAATCATGTGTTTTTAAATTCTCTGTTTTGCACGTGCATTCCTATCATACTCCTGTCTATTTCCTATCCCTGCATTGTTAGAATCCTCAAATTCAAACAAAACCTTACACAATTACTTCTGTTACAGATATGTGTCAAAGAAAACCTTGTGTGGTTTGTCCTACTCCTGCTGCGTTGTGTTCCACCCCATCTCATCTGCTCCAACGACGGAAGGTTTCACCATAGCAGGGATCTGCTCTCCAGACTGTCTTTCGCTGGCTCAGATCTTCTTCCCCATCGCCGGCAGTCACGACATCTGCATTACCATCATCAACTAAGAAGATGACCTTGAGGACTACACGGGTCCGCAAGAGAGGTCGCACTCTTTCGTGTCTGCTTACGTTATGCATCGCTTAATAGATGACATGCTACTTTATCGTCGTGTTCACCTATTAAACTCCGAGTCAGGTCCAAACTAAAGTTGAAACTTGAGTTTTTAAATGGTTGTGGGGTACATATTGGGGCAACAATCAGTACTATTTGTCTACTATCTGGTTAATCTCGGGTGTCTACTATGAGTTTCATGTTGGGTGCAAACGAACATTAAAGGAGCCATTATCTATATTTTTTTAACTAAAGCTATTATTTGCCTGCTATCATTGGTTTTGGGTCTATCCACAATTTGCTACCATCACTCTGGATTTGTGCATGCACTCCTTACATAATCTCACTATGTTTTATTCCTATGCATGTCAGTTATTATACACAATGGAACTGGAACATGTAGAGCAAAAGAAACGAGACTTGCGTGGCAATAAAATTTCATGCAGACGTCGCTCCATGGTGGGCGCAAAGGCAGCCCCCCTCCACCCATTTCAGATCGTAATCAAGAGGAAGATAACTGTTCTGAGGGGGATTCAGAAGGAGAAGACCACTCCTATTTACCCCCTGAGGTCTTCGCTCTAACTTGGCATGCTGATGTTAGTAATATCATGCATATGGTGCCTTGCATTGCTTACTGTATACATCAAATATGACATCTGTTTAGTTTAGACATGCTTTGTGTCAATGCCATCTGTTTAGTTTATTTATCGTATATGTGAATCATGTAATGCCATCTTGTTTAGCCAGGCATCATATATGTGAATTTTGCAATGCCACCCTAGTTAGACAGTCATATTATATGTGAATTATATCATGCCATCTTTTTTTATTACGTGTTAAATTTGTCAACAATTTTAGTACATTCAATTAATCTTCTTGTGCATCAGTCGTTCGGCACGGTCATGGAAAAAAATCTGAAGTGGAAACAAGGTATTCAGAACAGACAATGCTATCTGACGAAGCGCATGTCTTGCTGGTTACAGATAGCTCCTCAAAGGAGGATTCAGTGACAGATGACCAGTCCTATCCCCCCCCGAGGTGCATGCTCTAACTTGGCAGGGTTATGTTGCTCATATCATGCGTATGGTATCTTGCATTGCTATCTCATTTGCTTAGTTTAGACATGCTTTGTGTGAAAGCCACCTGTTTAGTGTCTAATTACCATATATGTGAATTATGCAATGACATCTTGTTGCAAGACATTATATATGTGAATTATGCAATGTTATCTTGTTGCAAGGCATTATATATGTGAATTATGCAATGCCATGATGTTTAGCCAAGCGTCATATATGTGAATTATATCATGCCGTCCTTTTTTTGTATTTCTCGTTGCATTTGTCGACAATGTTTATATATTCAACTGCTCTTCCTGTGCATCAGCCATTTGAATTGGTGATGGAGAAATCTAGAGTGAAAACAAGGTCTTCAGAGGCAGATGACCAATCCTATTATCCCCCTGAGGTGTATGCTCAAACTATGCAGGGTTATATTACTCATATCATGCATATGTTGTATTGCAATGCTTAGTTTTTACATCATATACACAATATTGAACGTCATCTCCTTAGTTGACACATCATATATGCGATTGCCCTCTTCTCACTTGCTTAGTATATAAATCATATATTTGAATTATATCATGCCAAGATGTTTACATAGACAGCATGTATCTGAATTATGGCTTGCCAACCCATTTTCTAAAGACATAATATAATTATAGCATCTCATCCTGTTTACATAGTTATCATATTTTGAATTATGTCATTCTATCCATGAATTATACATGCCATCATGTTTCCATTAACGGCATGATTATGATTTATGGCATGCCAACCACTTTAATAGACACATCGTATAGTTATATCATGTCATCATGTTTACATAGTCATCATATTTTGAAGTATGTCATTCTATCATGTTTTTTTAGCCATCATACATGTGAAATTGTGTCATGCTATCCTGTTTAATTAGCCATCATATATGTGAAATTATGTCCTGCTATTCTATTTGGTTAGACAACATAAATGTGAATTATTTCATGCCCTGTTTTCTTCCTTACTATCCATTGCACCTGTCTATCTTACCATGTATGGAAATTCAATTAATTTTCTTGTTTATCAGCCATTTCAATTGGAGGGGGTGATGGCAGTATCTGTGAGAGTAAAAACACGGTCTTTAGGAAAGATCATGCTACCTGTCGATGCATACAGAAGCACGGTTGTACTTGCCCAAGAACCAGCCCCACCACACATAACCCAGACTCGCGCAGATTGTACCCCTACCCAGTTGGACAGAGAACCAGCTACACCCCTTCCAACCCCAACCCCAGCAGATAATAACCCAGTTCCAGTTGACACAGCACCGTCTCCACCACAAAGCACCCGAACACGAGCAGTTAGTAAGGCAACTGCAGTGCCCAAAGCACAAGGACCACCACTCTGAACCCCAAGTCAACGCTTAAAGTAGAAGAAGAATTGTTCTCAGGTCAGGTTCCGTAGCTATGGTTCATACTACTTTGCTCTTGCATCACTGTATTTACTCATACCAACTAATTTCAAATCTGAAGGATGTAATTGAAACTCCAATGTCGCAACAGGTATGTTTTAAACCAATTGCTTTAACGTGTTTGTTGTTGTAACTTGCTCTTTCAGTTTCAATTGAATAAACAGTTATGTTCTCATGCCATGCACATTACAAGTGTTGTTATTATTGTGTAGTTTCCCACACTTATATTCTGTCTATGCTGCTTTGTCTTAAATAGATATGATTCGATCTATATCTATCTTGATTTGGCAACATAAACTAGAATGATATAGACCATACAGTGACCATACTACATAGATATATGTTTGTTTCATGCTGTTATCTTGTCCACCTTACTACTGAACTGGTTTACGAAAATGAGTTTCATATACTACATTGTAAACATGTGATGTGTTTGTTTGTTTCTCTTTTAGAACGCGGATAAAATATTGGAGAAGAGTACCCCGTTATGCAATGGTAAAGGAAGTAATGTAGATAAGGTTCAAGATAGTGAGACATCCCTGTTGGTCTCCCAGAAAGTTGATAAAAACTATATTGAAGACACCAAGACAACCCCAAAGTCCTGTCTTGATGTAGTGTTCAAGTTACTGGCTACTACTGCTGGCACCAGCTCTTCGAACTCGCTGCCTGAATCAGTTCGGCTTCTTGAGTATCAACTTCAAGTTGAAATACATCGATCAGATGTTATGCGACAGGAAGCCGAAGGACTGAGGAAGTCCCTGCAAAATTTAGATGCATACTTTCTGGTGCAACAGCAAGTGCTGGAGGATTTAAGCGCCAAACAAGAGAAAGTTAATAAGCTTGCTAAGCATCTTGCCAGCATTATGGGTACCCAGGATATTGTTTCTTGAGCTCTTCTGAAGTGGTTTCAGTTCTAGACTTGTTCTGCTGCGGCGTTTATTTGCATTAGTTGCCAACTTTGACAACCAGTGTATATGATATGCTGCTTTGTTCCCTATATTTACACTCGTGGCGAACTTTGATGCCCAGTGGATGTAATATGTGTAATAGTCGTGATAGCCTAGCGTAAGTTGCTTGCTTATTTATTTCCTTATTGTCTTGTTTATTTTTTTGCTTGTAGTCGGTGCAGTTCTTTTTCCGTGGTTTGCTAGTGGCTGCAATAACCTATTTTTTAAAACTAGGCCACAATAACCATGGGCTACATATTTACTGTAGTTACCATGGGCCTCCTACAGGCCGTAGAAACAATGGTCCTTCTAAGGGACGTAGAAACAATGGGCCTTCTACAGGCCATAGCATCAATGGGCCTTCTATGTGTCATATGATCGATAGGCCAAACATGGGCCAATAACAGACTGCATTATGGGTCGTAAACGGGCTAGATTTGGAATCGCCCGTTCATGGGCCGACAATAACGTGCCGTCGTTAATCGGTCGTATTTGATGACGCTATGAAAACGTCCCAACGGATTAACGGGCCACAAACGGGCCGATTGTAACCGCGGGCTGAATTTGGCCCACAAGCAGAAAAGGCCAATAATGGACCATAAGTAACCGAATGTTGGAAATGAGCCCAAGAATAAATGGGCCCTGAGAAGGCCGAAAGATAACACGGGTTGGAAACGGCCCAATGGAATAATGGGTCGTTAATGGGTATAAAGGGGTACACTGTTCATTGAGGGCCAGATTCACCACGGGCCATTAATGGGCCAAGAGTTACAAATGGCCTCGTATGGGCCAAAAGACATCATGGGCCATACATGGGCCGGAAGTTACAACGGGTTGGAATCATATTGGACGGCCCAGATGAAGCAACTAGGCTTACTTCCGATAGGCCATAACAGGTCGTGAGTTAAAGGGCCGTAAATGGGCTATATATGAACAGGCCATTAACAGGCTTTCCGTGGGCCGGCCCATTACCTTTTGACCAAGTCAAACGGGCCAGCCTTTTCACCGGAATGGGCCTCTGTTGGGCCGTGTCATGTGTCGACGTATCATAGGCGCCTCCTGTCCAGTGAATGGATGACATCTGTCCCAACGGTGAGCCAACACGTGTTTCCTCTGGCCAATGAGAATTTTACACGTGGAAAATCCTCATTGGTTCGGGTTGTGAGCGGGTTATCAGATCCAAAACTGGACCCAATAGCTTAACGGTGACCCATTGCGGTGGATGCCACGTGTCAGTCACCCTTGACGAAAGCACTTCCATGACGCGTGATTTATCGTCATGGAAGTGGACACTTCCGTGATGATAATTTTGGTAATGTCATGGAACACTTCTACGACAGCACAGGTATGACTATCTTGATTCTGTCATAAAATCATCATGGATGTACATGCATGACAGAAAATGTGACCTACTATGACAAACACGTATCATCATGGAAGTGTCTTTTTTTGTAGTGCACCATCCCGTGAGAACCAGAAGACAAATAGCTAGTCGAGGCACTGGCAGAACCAGTGACAAGCCCAGCACAGACATGCATCACCTAGAAGCCAACTAAAAAGCCACGATGGTGGCGAAGCAGCCCGCCACCCACCAGGCTCTCAGATCCTAGATGATCATGCTCACCACTCCAGCCGGATGTCTAGCTTGTATTGCTTCCAATTTGGTTAAATTGCATCTGCTTAGCTTACACATTATACCTTTGAATATGACATGTCCTCCTGTTTTTGGTACATACTAGTACATCTTTCTATTAACCATGTTCTTGTGTATCCCTCAACAATCACTTATGATGAGGCAGTCAGGCCAGTGGACTACTGTGAGTAAAGATCCTCATTTAAAGAATGCAGCGCAGCCTCCCGACATGATTCTCAAGAAACAACAAGGCTAGATGAAGATAGTGAACGTAGCTCTGTAGTTGATTACTACATTTCCCCTACACTAGCATCACAGGTGCTTGCTCTAACTTGGTAGTGTGATATGTGGTTGCATGTTGCATATGGTGTCTAGATTGTAATTCTTCCAATCTGGTTAAATTGCATGTGCTATTCTGCTTAGGTTATACATTATACCTGTTAATGTGACATGCCTTCCTGTTTTTAGTACATAGTACATCTGTCTATTAAGCATGTCCTTACATAAAACTATTGTTTTTTTGTATCCCGCATCAATCAATATGACAAGACACCTTTAGTATATGCAGTGTGTTATTAGTTGTATATTTCACATGATTTAGCATGGCGCTGCTTCTAATTTGTTGAAATGCCATTTATGATGGGACGCTTTTAACTTGGCAGAGTCATATTGGTTGCATCTTTCATGTGGTGTCTAGCTTGCATTGCTTTTTATTTGTTGGAATGGTTTCTGCTTAGTTTACACAAACAGTTGTGAATATGCCATGCCGTCCTGTTTTTCGTACATATTGCATCCTAGTATCATGCGTTTGCCTTACATCAAAGTAGTGATTGTTAGTATCATGAACGAATGAGTTCTGAAGAGTGAATTTTATTGATTTTTCTTGTCGGTTTTTTTAACATTCCAATTTTCAATTTCGATGTTAACCAGTAGGTCATCATATGCATCCATAATTTGTGCATTTTTGAATTTGTTTTATTTGAAATTTCTGATCCTAGAAACCTTAAGCAACTCAAGGACCATTTGAGAGAGTTGGAGGTTTTCAAAAAATCCAATTTTGAATTTTCAAAATTGGCAAATTGGATCAAAGTGATTTTATTCGAAACTATTTCTCCGATTATTTCCAATAAATAAAATAATGAGAGAAGATAATATGACTTCTTCAAAACAGCGAGGAAATATTGAAATTTTAATTTTGAATAAAATTATATTTATTTGCAATTTTATTCGGTTGAATTTTATTAGATTAGGGCAAAAGATGCATTTTTTAAAAATTACATTTAGCCCAGAAAAATGTTCACATTGTCCCAAATATTAGGAGGGGATGGTGAAAATTGTTTCTGGAATTTTAGGAGTTTTATTTTATTTTATTTGGATTTTTCTTTGCGGCGTTATTTAAAAAAAAGTTCTTTGGACCAACTAGGTCGTAGCCCAGCCGGCCCAGCAGCGCAGCCGCCCGCGCCGTCATACCCGCCTCGCCGCACCACCCGCCGCTGCCCCGCCGTCACCGGAGTTCGTCGCCGCCGCCGTCGGTTTTCTCGCCGAAACCGCCGAACCGCTGAACCGGTGTAAAACCGCCGCTCGATCTGGTTTTCTTGGTTTATTTTTTTTCTAAAACCCCGGTTTTATTTTTAGGTTAGATTATTTAGTAGACGTTCGTCCGATAAACTTCGGTAGCGAACGGTTTTCGTTCGTTAGGTCTCTGTAGCGAACATTCGTTCGTTAGATTTTTCTTTTTCTATTTATTTTCGGCTAGGGACCTATTCGTAATTATTTCTTTCGCAGATTAGTACCTAATCTTTAAACGATCACTACTTTTTTCTCGTTTATCCAAATCCAACGAAACCAATAACAAATTCTTCGTTACGATCTCCTCTATTCAGATAATCAACTTAAACATGTTTTTGATGTTGGGGAACGTAGCAGAATTTTAAAATTTTCTACGCATCACCAAGATCAATCTATGGAATCATCTAGCAACGAGGGAGAGAGGAGTGCATCTTCATACCCTTGTAGATCGCGCGCGGAAGCGTTCAAGAGAACGGGGTTGATGGAGTCATACTCGACGTGATCCAAATCACCGATGACCAAGTGTCGAATGGACGGCACATCCGTGTTCAACACACGTATGGTTGGGAAGACGTCTCCTCCAACTTGATCCAGCAAGGGGGAAGGAGAGGTTGATGAAGATCCAGCAGCACGACGGCGTGGTGGTGGAAGCAACGGTGATCTCGGCAGGGCTTCGCCAAGCGCAGGGAGATGGAGGAGTGTCACGGGAGGGAGAGGGAGAGGCCAGGGGCTTGGGTGCAGCTTCCCTCCCTCCCCCCACTATATATAGGGTGCCTAGGGGGGGCGCCGGCCCTAGGAGATCCAATCTCCTAGGGGGCGGCGGCCAAGGGGGTACCTTGCCCCCCAAGGCAAGGGTGGCGCCCCCCACCCCTAGGGTTTCCAACCCTAGGCGCAGGGGGAGGCCCAAGGGGGGCGCACCAGCCCACTAGGGGCTGGTTCCCCTCCCACTTCAGCCCATGGGGCCCTCCGGGATAGGTGGCCCCACCCGGTGGACCCTGGGACCCTTCCGGTGGTCCCGGTACAATTCTGATTACCCCCGAAACTTTCCCGATGGCCGAAACTTGACTTCCTATATATAAATCTTCACCTCCAGACCATTCCGGAACTCCTTGTGATGTCCGGGATCTCATCCGGGACTCCGAACAACTTTCGGGTTACCGTATGCAAATATCTCAACAACCCTAGCGTCACCGAACCTTAAGTGTGTAGACCCTACGGGTTTGGGAGACATGCAGACATGACCGAGACGCCTCTCCGGTCAATAAAAAACAGCGGGATCTGGATACCCATGTTGGATCCCACATGCTCCACGATGATCTCATCGGATGAACCATGATGTCGAGGATTCAATCAATCCATATACAATTCCCTTTGTGAATCGGTACGTTACTTGCCCGAGACTCGATCGTCGGTATCCCAATACCTAGTTCAATCTCGTTACCGGCAAGTCACTTTACTCGTGCCGTAATGCATGATCCCGTGATCAACCACTTGGTCACATTGAGCTCATTATGATGATGCATTACCGAGTGGGCCCAGAGATACCTCTCCATCATACGGAGTGACAAATCCCAGTCTCGATTCGTGCCAACTCAACAGACACTTTCGGAGATACCTGTAATGTACCTTTATGGTCACCCAGTTACGTTGTGATGTTGGGCACACCCAAGGCACTCCTACGGTATCCGGGAGTTGCACAATCTCATGGTCTAAGGAAATGATACTTGACATTCGGAAAAGCTACAGCAAACGAACTACACGATCTTTGAGCTATGCTTAGGATTGGGTCTTGTCCATCACATCATTCTCCTAATGATGTGATCCCGTTATCAATGACATCCAATGTCCAGAGTCAGGAAACCATGACTATCTTTTGATCAACGAGCTAGTCAACTAGAGGCTCACTAGGGACGTGTTGTGGTCTATGTATTCACTCATGTATTATGATTTCCGGATATCACAATTATGGCATGAACAATAGACAATTATCATGAGCAAAGAAATATAATAATAACCATTTTATTATTGCCTCTAGGGCATATTTCCAATAGTCTCCCACTTGCACTAGAGTCAATAGTCTAGTTACATTGTGATGAATCGAACACCCATGCAGTTCTGGTGTTGATCATGTTTTGCTCTAGGGAGAGGTTTAGTCAACGGATCTGCCACATTCAGGTCCGTATGTACTTTACAAATCTCTATGTCTCCATTTTGAACACTTTCACGAATGGAGTTGAAGCGACGCTTGATATGCCTGGTCTTCCTGTGAAACCTGGGCTCCTTGGCAAGGGCAATAGCTCCAGTGTTGTCACAGAAGAGAGTCATCGGGCCCGACGCATTGGGTATGACTCCTAGGTCGGTAATGAACTCCTTTACCCAGACTGCTTCTTGTGCTGCCTCCGAGGCTGCCATGTACTCCGCTTCACATGTAGATCCTGCCACAACGCTTTGCTTGCAACTGCACCAGCTTACTGCCCCTCCATTCAAAATATACACGTATCTGGTTTGTGACTTAGAGTCATCCAGATCTATGTCGAAGCTAGCATCGACGTAACCCTTTACGACGAGCTCTTCGTCACCTCCATACACGAGAAACATGTCCTTAGTCCTTTTCAGGTACTTCAGGATATTCTTGACCGCTGTACAGTGTTCCATGCCGGGATTACTTTGGTACCTTCCTACCAAACTTACGGCAAGGTTTACATCAGGTCTGGTACACAGCATAGCATACATGATAGACCCTATGGCCGAGGCATAGGGGACGACACTCATCTTTTCTCTATCTTCTGTCGTGGTCGGGCATTGAGCCGTGCTCAATATCGTACCTTGCAATACAGGCAAGAACCCATTCTTTGACTGATCCATTTTGAACTTCTTCAATATCTTGTCAAGGTACGTACTCTGTGAAAGACCAATGAGGCATCTCGATCTATCTCTATAGATCTTGATGCCTAATACATAAGCAGCTTCTCCAAGGTCCTTCATTGAAAAACACTTGTTCAAGTAGGCCTTTATGCTTTCCAAGAATTCTATATCATTTCCCGTCAACAGTATGTCATCCACATACAATATGAGAAATGCTACAGAGCTCCCACTCACTTTCTTGTAAATGCAGGCTTCTCCATAAGTCTGCGTGAACCCAAACGCTTTGATCATCTCATCAAAACGAATGTTCCAACTCCGAGATGCTTGCAGCAGCCCATAAATCGAGCATTGGAGCTTGCACACCTTGTCAGCATTCTTAGGATCGACAAAACCTTCCGGCTGGATCATATACAATTCTTCCTTAAGGAAACCATTAAGGAATGCTGTTTTGACGTCCATTTTCCATATCTCATAATCATAGAATGCGGCAATTTCTAGCATGATTCGGACGGACTTCAGCTTTGCTACGGGTGAGAAAGTCTCATCGTAGTCAACCCCTTGAACTTGTCGATAACCCTTAGCGACAAGCCGAGCTTTATAGATGGTCACATTACCATCCGCATCTGTCTTCTTCTTAAAGATCCATTTATTTTCTATGGCTCGCCGATCATCGGGCAAGTCAGTCAAAGTACATACTTCGTTTTCATACATGGATCCTATCTCGGATTTCATGGCTTCCAGCCATTTGTTGGAATCCGGGCCCGCCATCACTTCTTCATAGTTCGAAGGTTCCCCGTTGTCTAACAACATGATTTCCATGATAGGGTTGCTGTACCACTCTGGTGCGGAACGTGTCCTCCTGGACCTACGAAGTTCAGTAGTAACTTGATCTGAAGTTTCATGATCATCATCATTAGCTTCCTCTCTAGTCGGTGCAGGCACCTTAGGAACATTTTCTTGAGCTGCGCCACTTACCGGTTCAAGAGGTAATACTTCATCAAGTTCTACTTTCCTCCCACTTATTTCTTTCAAGAGAAACTCTTTCTCTAGAAAGGACCCATTCTTGGCAACAAAGATCTTGCCTTCGGATCTGAGGTAGAAGGTATACCCAACAGTTTCTTTAGGGTATCCTATGAAGACGCATTTTTATAACTTGGGTTCGAGCTTTTCAGGTTGAAGTTTCTTCACATAAGCATCGCATCCCCAAACTTTTAGAAACGACAACTTAGGTTTCTTCCCAAACCATAATTCATACGGTGTCGTCTCAACGGATTTCGACGGAGCCCTATTTAAAGTGAATGCGGCAGTCTCTAAAGAATAGCCCCAAAATGACAGCGGTAAATCGGTAAGCGACATCATAGATCGCACCATATCCAATAGAGTGCGATTACAATGTTTGGACACACCATTACGCTGAGGTGTTCCAGGCGGCGTGAGTTGTGAAACTATTCCACATTTTCTTAAGTGTGTGCCAAATTCGTGACTCAAGTATTCTCCCCCACGATCTGATCGCAAGAACTTGATTTTCTTGTCACGTTGATTCTCAACCTCACTCTGAAATTCCTTGAACTTTTCAAAGGTCTCAGACTTGTGTTTCATTAAGTAGACATACCCATATCTACTCAAGTCATTAGTGAGGGTGAGAACATAACGATAGCCACCGCAAGCCTCAACACTCATTGGACATCACACATCAGTATGTACGATTTCCAATAAGTTGGTTGCTCGCTCCATTGTTCCTGAGAACGGAGTCTTGGTCATTTTACCCATGAGACATGGTTCACACGTGTCAAATGATTCGTAATCAAGAGACTCTAAAAGTCCATCTGCATGGAGCTTCTTCATGCATTTGACACCTATGTGACCAAGGTGGCAGTTCCACAAGTATGTGGGACTATCATTATCAACCTTAAATCTTTTCGTATTCACACTATGAATATGTGTAGCATTACGCTCGAGATTCATTAAGAATAAACCATTCACCATCGGAGCATGACCATAAAACATATCTCTCATAAAAATAGAACAACCATTATTCTCGGATTCAAATGAGTAGCCATCTCGAATTAAACGAGATCCTGATACAATGTTCATGATCAAAGCTAGCACTAAATAGCAATTATTGAGGTTTAAAACTAATCCTGTAGGTAAATGTAGAGATAGCGTGCCGACGGCGATCACATCGACCTTGGAACCATTCCCGACGCGCATCGTCACCTCGTCCTTCGCCAGTCTCCGCTTATTCCGCAGCTCCTGCTTTGAGTTACAAATGTGAGCAACCGCACCGGTATCAAATACCCAGGAGCTACTACGAGTACTGGTAAGGTACACATCAATTACATGTATATCACATATACCTTTAGTGTTGCCGGCCTTCTTGTCCGCTAAGTATTTGGGGCAGTTCCGCTTCCAGTGACCACTTCCCTTGCAATAAAAACACTCAGTCTCGGGCTTGGGTCCATTCTTTGGCTTCTTCCCGGCAGCTTGCTTACCGGGCGCGGCAACTCCCTTGCCGTCCTTCTTGAAGTTCTTCTTACCCTTGCCTTTCTTGAACTTAGTGGTTTTATTCACCATCAACACTTCATGTTCCTCTTTGATTTCTACCTCCGCTGATTTCAGCATTGAATATACCTCAGGAATGGTCTTTTCCATCCCCTGCATATTGAAGTTCATCACAAAGCTCTGGTAGCTCGGTGGAAGCAACTGAAGGATTCTGTCAATGACCGTGTCATCCGGGAGATTAACTCCCAGCCGAGTCAAGCGGTTATGCAACCCAGACATTTTGAGTATGTGCTCACTGACAGAACTATTTTCCTCCATCTTACAGCTGAAGAACTTGTCGGAGACTTCATATCTCTAGACCCGGGCATGAGCTTGGAAAACCATTTTCAGCTCTTTGAACATCTCATATGCTCCGTGTCTCTCAAAACGCTTTTGGAGCCCCGGTTCTAAGCTGTAAAGCATGCCGCACTGAACGAGGGAGTAATCATCGGCATGTGATTGCCAAGCATTCATAACGTCTTGGTTCTCCGGGACAGGTGTGTTACCTAGCGGTGCTTCTAGGACATAATCTTTCTTGGCAGCTATGAGGATGATCCTCAGGTTCCGGACCCAGTCCATATAGTTGCTGCCATCATCTTTCAGCTTGGTTTTCTCTAGGAACGCGTTGAAGTTGAGGACAACATGGGCCATTTGATCTACAAGACATATTGTAAAGATTTTAGACTAAGTTCATGATAATTAAGTTCATTTAATCAAATTACTCAATGAACTCCCACTCAGATAGACATCCCTCCAGTCATCTAAGTGAAACATGATCCGAGTTAACTTGGCCGTGTCCGATCATCACGTGAGATGGACTAGCCAACATCGGTGAACATCTTCATGTTGATCGTATCTTCTATACGACTCATGCTCGCCCTTTCGGTCTTCCGTGTTCCGAGGCCATGTCTGTACATGCTAGGCTCGTCAAGTCAACCTAAGTGTATTGTGTGTGTAAATCTGGCTTACACCCGTTGTATTAGAACGTTAGAATCTATCACACCCGATCATCACGTGGTGCTTCGAAACAACGAACCTTCGCAACGATGCACAGTTAGGGGGAATACTTTCTTGAAATTATTACGAGGGATCATCTTATTTAAGCTACCGTTGTTCTAAGCAAATAAGATGTAAAACATGATAAACATCACATGCAATCAAATGGTGACATGATATGGCCAATATCATTTGCTCCTTTTGATCTCCATCTTCGGGGCTACATGATCATCGTTGTCACCGGCATGACACCATGATCTCCATCATCGTGTCTTCTTGAAGTTGTCTCATCATCTATTACTTCTACTACTATGGCTAACGCTTTAGCAATAAAGTAAAGTAATTACATGACGTTTATGTTGACACGCAGGTCATAAATAAATAAAGACAACTCCTATGGCTCCTGCCGGTTGTCATACTCATCGACATGCAAGTCGTGATTCCTATTACAAGAACATGATCATCTCATACATCACATATATCATTCATCACATCCTTTGGCCATATCACATCACAAAACACCTGCTGCAAAAACAAGTTAGACGTCCTCTAATTGTTGTTGCAAGTTTTTACGTGGCTGCTATAGGTTTCTAGCAAGAACGTTTCTTACCTACGCCAAAACCACAACGTGAATTGCCAATTTCTATTTACCCTTCATAAGGACCCTGTTCATCGAATCCGATCCGACTAAAGTGGGAGAGACAGACACCCGCCAGCCACCTTATGCAACTAGTGCATGTCAGTCGGTGGAACCAGTCTCACGTAAGCGTATGTGTAAGGTCGGTCCGGGCCGCTTCATCCCACGATGCCGCCGAATCAAGATAAGACTAGTAACGGCAAGCAAATTGACAATATCGACGCCCACAACTGCTTTGTGTTCTACTCATGCATAGTAACTACGCATAGACCTAGCTCTGATACCACTATTGGGGAACGTAGCAGAATTTTAAAATTTTCTACGCATCACCAAGATCAATCTATGGAGTCATCTAGCAACAAGGGAGAGAGGAGTGTATCTACATACCCTTGTAGATCGCGCGTGGAAGCGTTCAAGAGAACGGGGTTGATGGAGTCGTACTCGACGTGATCCAAATCACCGATGACCAAGTGCCGAACGGACGACACCTCCGCGTTCAACACATGTATGGTTGGGAAGACGTCTCCTCCAACTTGATCCAGAAAGGGGGAAGGAGAGGTTGATGAAGATCCAGCAGCACGACGGCGTGGTGGTGGAAGCAACGGTGATCTCGGCAGGGCTTCGCCAAGCGCAGGGAGACGGAGGAGTGTCACGGGAGGGAGAGGGAGAGTCCAGGGTCTTGGGTGCGGCTGCCCTCCCTCCCTCCCACTATATATAGGGTGCCTAGGGGGGGCGCCGGCCCTAGGAGATCCAATCTCCTAGGGGGCGGCGGCCAAGGGGGTGCCTTGCCTCCCAAGGCAAGGGTGGCGCCCCCCACCCCTAGGGTTTCCAACCCTAGGCACAGGGGGAGGCCCAAGGGGGGCGCACCAGCCCACTAGGGGCTGGTTCCCCTCCCACTTCAGCCCGTGGGGCCCTCCGGGATAGGTGGCCCCACCCGGTGGACCCCGGGACCCTTCCGGTGGTCCCGGTACAATACCGATTACCCCCGAAACTTTCCCGATGGCCGAAACTTGACTTCCTATATATAAATCTTCACCTCCAGACCATTCCGGAACTCCTCGTGATGTCCGGGGTCTCATCCGGGACTCCGAACAACTTTCGGGTTACCGTATGCTAATATCTCAACAAGCCTAGCATCACCGAACCTTAAGTGTGTAGACCCTACGGGTTCGGGAGACATGCAGACATGACCGAGACGCCTCTTCGATCAATAACAAACAGCGGGATCTGGATACCCATGTTGGCTCCCACATGCTCCACGATGATCTCATCGGATGAACCACGATGTCGAGGATTCAATCAATCCATATACAGTTCCCTTTGTCAATCGGTACGCTACTTGCCCGAGACTCGATCGTCGGTATCCCAATACCTAGTTCAATCTCGTTACCGGCAAGTCACTTTACTCGTGCCGTAATGCATGATCCCTTGATCAACCACTTGGTCACATTGAGCTCATTATGACGATGCATTACCGAGTGGGCCCAGAGATACCTCTCCGTCATACGGAGTGACAAATCCCAGTCTCGATTCGTGCCAACCCAACAGACACTTTCGGAGATACCTGTAATGTACCTTTATAGTCACCCAGTTACATTGTGACGTTTGGCACACCCAAGGCACTCCTACGGTATCCGGGAGTTGCACAATCTCATGGTCTAAGGAAATGATACTTGACATTCGGAAAAGCTACAGCAAACGAACTACATGATCTTTGAGCTATGCTTAGGATTGGGTCTTGTCCATCACATCATTCTCCTAATGATGTGATCCCGTTATCAATGACATCCAATGTCCATAGTCAGCAAACCATGACTATCTTTTGATCAACGAGCTAGTCAACTAGAGGCTCACTAGGGACGTGTTGTGGTCTATGTATTCACACATGTATTACGATTTCCGGATAACACAATTATAGCATGAACAATAGACAATTATCATGAACAAAGAAATATAATAATAACCATTTTATTATTGCCTCTAGGGCATATTTCTAACATTTGAAAGTTTAAAATTTGGTTTCTAGCGGATTTGAATTTAAACTTCTTTTGATCGTAGTTTGAGTTTTGTACCTCCGTTTTGATTGATTCTTTTTGCAAATCGAAGCTCTTCACTTGAACTTTCTGTTTAGATCTTTTTATTTGGTTTTATCTTTACATATTATGTTGGAGTGCTTATGAATGCTGTTGTTTGTTTACGATAGAGTATTCGGAGTGCGAAGCTTGCTACTACGAATCTTTAGGGTTTTTCGATCGTCAGCAAGGCAAGTTACACTTTGATCATATCCCTTTTGTTACCCAGTTTTTATGCATTAGTTTCAACCCTCAAACATTGCATGGGTAGGATTGTGAGCATGTGGTTATTATTAAGTAGTTGATGAGGTAGGAACCTATTATCTTTTTATCATCCCCGGAAATATATGTTATGCCCTCATTGCTTAGCCAGGCTCGTAGACGGGGATTGGTATGTGTGACTCATGCAAGTTGTGAGAGATTTTTACTAAGGCAAAACCTAAGGTGGCTACGTCAATACACATATGGGTGGATTGGTTGCGGGCACCTGGAGCAATCCATTGTTGTCCTAGGATATCCCGGAGTACCCGTGTGATCATCCTATGGAATGCCACCCAGACTCAAAGGGATCATAAGATTATTCATGCATGAGACTTCCGTGTGCAGCCACAAGCCATTATGGGCTCTGGCATAGTTGAGTAAGTTGTGTGACCTCTTTCAGTGGTAGACTAGCTGAGTAGGGGAAAGTAGGTGGTACTGTCTACCCAGAGTAAAGATTAGGGGTTAAGGAGAAGGGTATGGAGTATATAAAAACTGCCAAAGCATTTTATTCTAATATCTCAGAAACCCAGGATCCCAGGGATATTTTTATATACTCCATACCCTTCTCCTTAACCCCTAATCTTTTCTGGTAACATCTGTTTTTTAGACAGAATATGAGAATTAAGAGGGGGAAGAGAGTGCACAGCCCATCTGACCCTCCAACCACCAGCATTAACAGGGCCGGCCTCTAAGGCCCATTTGCTCGTGGAGGCACAGCCCAGTCCCTCTCTTCTAGCCCTAGGCCTGACCGATCCCTCACCTCGTCCTCTCCCTCGTTCCCTTGCGCCGCCTCCCCCTCATCTCGATCTCTTCCTCTCCCTCTCCTCTCGCTCGAGCCGCCCTCCAGCCACGGGACAGCATCGTCGTTCCATTGCCGGAGCTCCACCGCCGCCTTGCCGTCTTCGTTCTCGCCGCCGCCGCCAACTGCTCCGCCACCCCTACCGCGGTCTGCTCCTCCCCCGCGTCTCTGTCTCGCTGGAGCTTCCTGTAGCCTCGCGCGCCCGTGCTCCCGCAGGCCCCTCATCCAGGAGCTCCACGAGGAGAGGAGCAACAACGTCCGAGCGCTCCACCTTGTGACCCGCCTCCCCGGCGAACCACACCGCCGGCGACCACCTTCAGCATGCCCCTCTGTCGCGCCCCTCCTCCTTCCTCCTTTCATCCCTTTCTCTAGCCCCTCAAGCTTCCTTGTTCGGCTGTCACAGGACCCCTGCCATGGATGGTCGGCTCTCCCAAGCTCCGCCTTGCCGCCGTTCTGCACTCGTTCCAGCTGGGAATCAGACGGATCTGTCTTCCCCGCGTCCATCCCCGACCTATTCTTCGACAAGGTCCGCTCCACTGCTGTCGTCTGGGACCACCTCCTGCCCGGATTCATCAAGCCCCATCTCGCATCGTCTCCTGCAAGCTGCAGGTGCTCTGCTTCCTCCATGTCACATGCCTCTGCAACGACGTGAATGCAAGCGCCCTCATCGGTTGGCTACGTGGTCAACTCATCCAAGCGGGTCGCCCTTCTCTGCTTCGTCACGTGGGCCGCGCCCATTGCGCAGCTCGACAGGCCACAACTTCATGTCCACGCGTCTATGCCAGGCATACACCCTTGTTCGCCAAGTACCCTACCAGTAAGACTGTTGATCAAACAAGCGTCGTTTCCGTGGATTACACCAAGTCCGCAACTAGGTGGGGACACCAAGACCTACCAGATCGACTTCATGGACCGACGAGTACCATGACGACTGTTGTTCGCCAAGTACACCTTCGGATGCGCCAAGTTCTACTACATGGATCGCCAAGTTTCTTTACCGGTGACTCAAACACCTACACAAATGTGTACCTCTACCGCCGTCTTCGGAATCGCCAAGAACGCCAAGTACCCCGACGCCCGATGCCTAGAACGACTACCGTTGCTGTGGATCCGACAAGACCAAGTGTATGACTACCGTCGACATGGATTCGTCAAGTTCCTCAATGACTGTGTACCACTACCCCTCCCCGAACATGAATGACTACTTCCTCTTCGACTCGTGAACCACTACTTCCTCTACGAACCCGAACCGCTCCGAGAATGCACCTGGAACGTATAACCTCCGAGACGATGACCCGTGGACGAAAGCATGTGTTGTATGAGATGCATGTTTAGATGTTGTATTCACCCGTGAACGTTAGTTGTTCCTCCTCGTTGCCATGCCGTCCACTCGTGGAAACCCGGTAACTAGGATCACCCCACCATCTCTAACTTGTTCCACACATCCGCACACTTCTCTTTTGCATCTGTATCTCAATCGAGTTATCGGAACCGATATGTTGTTGTGGCATCATTTTTGGATTCATTGTCGTGGCACCCCTTTCGTTTCCGCCACGATGACAAATGCTTCATTACATGCTCTTATCAACATTTTCATAAAAATTGCATAAAACTTGCAAATGTCATCCGCATCTTGATAACAACACCAAGAATGTTTAAATTGTTGTTTGCTTTAAATTGCTAAATGCACATGGGGATTTTCCGGAATGGTTGTTGTTATTTCCGGCCTCATTTAAACTTGCCTAAATGTTTATTTTACTTATGCTTCACCTCTTGCCATGTTTAATAACATTTAAGATTGTTGGGTACATAAACAAGAGAGAACTAAATAAATGCATGTGGTGTTTCGTCGATATGCAACTCGTTGCATATTGGGCTCCACTTAACTTGTAGTGTTGTTTGTGCACTTTGCCATGACATGCCTCATTAAACCGGACATGCATCATACTTGGTTGTGCATCATGCCATGTTCATGTGATGGTTGTTTACCAGGTTGCTTGCTTCTTTCCAGGTTGCTTCTCTTGTTAGCTTCGGTTTCGTTTCGGAGTTGTGAGGATTTGTTCGACTACATCCGTTCGCCTTCTTCATGGACTCGTTCTTCTTCCTTGTGGGATCTTAGGCAAGATGACCATACCCTCGAAATCACTTCTATCTTTGCTTGCTAGTTGTTCGCTCTATCACTATGTCGCGCTGCCTACCACTTGTTTATCATACCTCCCATTTTGTCATGTCAAGCCTCTAACCGACCTTTCCTAGCAAACCGTTGTTTGGCTAAGTTACCGCTTTTGCTCAGCCCCTCTTATAGCGTTGTTAGTTGCAGGTGAAGCTGAAGTTTGTTCCATGTTGGGACATGGATATGTTGGAATATCACGATATCTATTATTTTAATTAATGCATCTATATACTTGGTAAAGGGTGGAAGGCTCGGCCTTATGCCTGGTGTTTTGTTCCACTCTTGCCGCCCTAGTTTCCGTCATACCGGTGTTATGTTCCTTGATTTTGTGTTCCTTACGCGGTTGGGTATTATGGGAACCCTTTGATAGTTAGCTTGGAATGGAACTCCTCCAACAAGGCCCAACCTTGGTTTTACATTTGCCTAACAACCTATTACCCTTCCCTTGGGTCGGCCAACCCGAGGGTCATCTTTACTTTAACGCCCCCCCCCCAGGGCCAGTGCTTCTCTAAGTGTTGGTCCGAACCAAGCTGCCTGCGGGGCCACCTCGGGGAAACTTGAGGGTTGGTTTTACTCGTAGCTACTCTCATCCGGTGTTTCCCTGAGAACGAGATACGTGTGACTCCTATCGGGATTGTCGGAACATCGGGTGGCTTTGCTGGTCTTGTTTTACCATTGTCAAAATGTCTTGTAACCGGGATTCCGAGACTGATCGGGTCTTTCTGGGAGAAGGAATATCCTTCGTTGACCGTGAGAGCTTGTGATGGGCTGAGTTGGGACACCCCTGCAGGGTATAAACTTTCGAGAGTCATGCCTGCGGTTATGTGGCAGATGGGAATTTGTTAATATTCGGTTGTAGAGAACTTGACACTTGACTTAATTAAAATGTATCAACTGCGTGTGTAGCCGTGATGGTCTCTTCTCGGCGGAGTCCGGGAAGTGAACACGGTTCTTGT
>NC_053026.1:346052630-346084548 GCF_003073215.2 Triticum urartu
ATCAAGGGGATGTGTGGACAAGTTTGAATTGCCAACCTTAGCCCTTAGGTCACCCATGTTAGTGAGCTCACCAGGAGCAGAATATATGGCTAGCCCATGGTGTGATCGGTTTCCATTGACCATTGGTAAACATGTTTTCCCGTCAGACCTCATTATTTTGGAATCACAAGGACTGGATATAATACTAGGCATGGATTGGCTATCGAAGTATGGAGGAAACATCGATTGTGCTAGTAAGTCAATTCTCCTCACCACCCCAGAGGGGAAAACGGATAAAGTATGTGTCTAGGCATGCGCCAAGGAGGACTCAAGTAAATTCACTCTCGGGAGTTGTTCAAGAGGAAGTGCCGGTTGTGAAAGATTATCCTGATGTATTCCTAGAGGAATTACCAGGCATGTCACCAGACCGAGACATAGAGTTTTTTATCGAGCTGTTTCCAGGCATCGGACCAATATCTAAGAGACCGTATCGGATGCCCACGAATGATCTGGAGGAGATTAAGAAGCAGATTAAGGAGTTATTGGAGAAAGGTTATATTCGACCAAGTTCATCACCGTGGGGAGCCCCAGTGCTCTTAGTTGAGAAGAAGGATGGATCCTTGAGAATGGTTGTTGATTATCGTGCATTGAATGAGGTGACGATGAAGAACAAATACCCTCTACCAACGATCAACGATTTGTTTGACCAGCTGCAGGGAGCTAAAGTATTCTCCAAGATCGATCTGCGATCAGGATATCACCAGCTAAAGATCTGAGAACAGGATATACCCAAGACAGCTTTACCACAAGGTATGGGCTATATGAGTACACGGTCATGTCTTTTGGTTTGACTAACGCCCATGCCTACTTTTTGAGTATGATGAATAAGGTGTTCATGGAGTTCTTGGATAAGTTTGTTGTGGTGTTCATTGATGATATAATGGTGTACTCGAAGAATGAAGAAGAACACAAGGAACATTTGCGCTTGGTTCTCGAGAAGCTGAGGGAACATCAGCTATATGCCAAGTTCGGCAAATGTGAGTTTTGGTTGAAGGAAGTCGGATTTCTTGGACATGTTATATCTAGAGAAGGTATAGCAGTAGACCCTTCAAAGGATCAGTCCGTCGCTGAGTGGTTGGCACCCACCTAAGTTGGAGAGATACGCGGTTTCCTTGGACTTGCAGGATATTATCGAAGATTCATTGAAAATTTCTCCAAGATTGCGAAGCCCATGACAGAGTTATTGAAGAAGGACACTAAGTTCAAATGGACAGAGGATTTTGAGGCCGGTTTTCAGGAGTTGAAGAAACGTTTGGTTACAGCCCCAGTGTTAATTCTCCCGAATATACGCAAGGATTTCCAAGTATATTGCAATGCTTCACCACAGGGACTTGGAGGCGTTCTTATGCAAGAAGGAAGAGTTGTTTCATATGCCTCATGACAGCTTCGACCTCATGAGTTGAATTATGCCACACATTACTTGGAGTTAGCAGCCATAGTGCATGCGCTCAAGACCTGGAGACATTTTCTTATTGGAAATCATTATGATGTTTACACGGATCATAAGAGTTTGAAGTACATCTTCACACAGAAGGAGTTGAACCTCAGGCAGAGGAGATGGTTGGAGCTCATAAAGGATTATGACATGAAACTGCATTATCATCTAGGAAAGGCCAATGTTGTAGCAGACGCGTTGAGCCACAAGAGTTATGTTAATACCCTCATAACTGGAGGATTACCTCAGGAGTTAGCCGACGATCTCAGAGAACTTCGAAGGGAGATAGTTCCGAGAGGTTTTGTTGCAGCATTGGAAGTTCATTCCACGTTGTTGGGAAAGAGTCGAGAAGCTCAGAAGACTGATAAGGAGATTGCAGAGATAAAGGAAAATATGAGTAAAGGAAAGGCCAAAGGTTTTCGTGAGGATGAACATGAAACTTTATGGTTTGAGGATCGTTGAGGGAGTCCTGGATTAGGGGGTCTCCGGACAGCCAGACTATATCCTTTGGCCGGACTATTGGACTATTAAGATACAAGATTGAAGACTTCGTCTCGTGTCCGGATGGGACTCTACTTGGCGTGGAAGGCAAGCTAGGCAATACGGATATGTATATCTCCTCCTTTGTAACCGAGCTTGTGTAACCCTAGCCCCCTCCGGTGTCTATATAAACCGAAGGGTTTTAGTCTGTAGGACAACATACAATCATACCATAGGCTAGCTTCTAGGGTTTAGCCTCTCTGATCTCGTGGTACATCAACTCTTGTAATACTCGTATCATCAAGAACAATCAAGAAGGACGTAGGGTTTTACCTCCATCAAGAGGGCCCGAATCTGGGTAAACATCGTGTCCCCTGCCTCCTGTTACCATCTGCCTTAGACCCACAGTTCGGGACCCCCTACCCAAGATCCGCTGGTTTTGACACCGACATTGGTGCTTTCATTGAGAGTTCAACTATGTCGTCACCATAAGGCTTGATGGCTCCTTTGATCATCGCTAGCGATGCGGTCCTGGGTGAGGCTTTCCTCCTCGGACAGATCTTCATATTCGGCGGCTTTGCACTGCGGGCCAATTCGCTTGGCCATCTGGAGCAGATTGAGAGCTACGCCCCTGGCCATCAGGTCAGATTTGGAAACTTGAACTACACGGCCGACATCCGCAGAGACTTGTTCTTTAACGTATTCGGGCCCATGTCGGACGCGCCGTACAGTCTTGACGAGCACGACGTAACTCTGCCGTCGGACAGTGTTCGAGAGATCGCATCCACACCTACTCCGTCCATCAATCCGGAGCAGGTCGCGCCATCCGAGAGTGGAGGGATGGACCCCGCCATGGAGGCTGCACTCTCAGTGGCGATAGAGATGGATACTAACCTCACCCCTTACAAGAGCTGTGTCGCCAAACCACTGGATTCATCTCCGGCCACAGACTCCGAGCCGCTCATATCCGTGCCCGTCGAGTCCGACTGGGCGCCGATCATGGAGTTCACCTCCGCGGACATCTTTCAGCACTCACCCTTCGGGGATGTGCTAAATTCATTAAGGTCTCTCTCCCTGTCAGGAGAACCTTGGTCGAACTATATACGGCTAGAATGGGATGCGGATGACGAAGAAATTCGCTGCCCACCCACCACCCACTTAGTAGCCACTGTCGACGACTTAACCGACATGCTCGACTTCGGCTCTGAAGACTTCAACGATATGGACGACGAGGCCAGAGATGAACAGGATCCACCACCCTCGGGGCACTAGACCGCCACCTCATCATATGATATATACATGGTGGACACCCCTAAAGAAGCCAATGGTGACGAGAAAGCGGAGGATGACCCCTCCAAGAAGCAACCCAAGCGCCGACGTCAGCGGCGCCGCTCTAAGTCCCGCCACAGCAAGAGCAGTGATACCAGCACAGGAGATAATAACACTCCGGATAGCACCGAAGAAAACAACAATCCCCTCCAGCACGGTGCAGAGCTAGAGGACGAACAAGCTAGCCCCCCAAAGCAGGCAGCAGATGGGAACCGGAGGAGGACAATTACATGCCTCTCTCCGAAGATGAGGCGAGCCTCGGCGACGACGAGTTTATCGTGCCTGAGGACCCCGTCGAGCAAGAGTGCTTCAAGCGCCGTCTTATGGCCACGGCAAGTAGCCTAAAGAAGAAATAGCAATAGCTTCAAGCTGATCAAGACTTGCTAGCAGACAGATGGACCGAAGTCCTTGCGGCCAAGGAGCATGAACTCAAGTGCCCGTCCAAGAGTTACCCGAAACGCAGGTTGCTACCTCACATCGAGGAGGAAGCATTGAAACCTCAATCACCAGTGTATGATGCGGCTGACCGGCCACTACGCGGCCGAGCCAGAGAGGCGTTTCAGCCTAAAGTTCAGACCGAACCCCGTCGCCACTCAGTCAAAAATACTAAGGCCTGGGGCAACACAGAGGACCTGCGAGACATCTTGGACAGTAAGGCAAAAATCTCAAGGTCAATATACGGGACACGAGCACGTGCGCCCACACGGGACGATGATCGTCGCGTCAGATACACCAAGAGTAAATCCGGCCGGGCCGAATATAGCAGACAAGACTCATACAAACTACGTTGGTATATAGCCCGGCACAGAGGCGCCGCACACCCCCTATGCTTCACTGATGAAGTTATGAATCATGAATTCCCAGAGGGTTTCAAACCCCTAAAGATCGAATCATACGACGGCACAACAGACCCCGCTGTATGGATTGAGGATTTCCTCCTTCACATCCACATGGCTCGCAGTGACGATCTACATGCCATCAAGTACCTCCCACTAAAACTCAAAGGACTAGCTCGGCATTGGCTAAATAGCTTGCCAGCAGATTCTGTTGGCAGTTGGGAGGATTTGGAAGATGCATTTCTTGACAACTTCTAGGGCACTTATGTGCGGCCACCGGATGCTGATGACTTGAGCCACATAACGCAGCAGCTAGGGGACTCGGCCAGACAATTCTGGACACGGTTCCTGACTAAGAAAAATCAAATTGTATACTGTCCGGATGCAGAAGCCCTAGCGGCATTCAAGCATAACATCCGCGACGAGTGGCTCGCCCGCCACCTCGGCCAGGAGAAGCTGAAATCTATGGCAGCCCTCAGAACAGTCATGACCCGCTTTTGTGCGGGCGAGGACAGCTAGCTGGCTCGCAACAACAACACATCAAGGAATCCGGATACCTCGGATACCAAAGACGTTAATGGTAGGCAGCGTCGTATTAGACCAAAGCGCCGCAATAACGGTGATAACACCGAAGATACGGCAGTCAATGCCGGATTCAGAGGCTCTAAATCTGGTCAGCGAAAAAAGGCATTTAAAAGAAATACTCCGGCTCCATCCAGTTAGGATCGCATACTGCACCACTCGTGTCAAATCCATGGCACCCCTGACAAGCCAGCCAATCACACCAATAGAGAATCCTGGGTGTTCAAGCAGGCCGGCAAGTTAAATGCCGAAAGCAAGGACAAGGGGCTGCATAGCGATGACGAGGAGGAGCCCCGGCCGCCGAACCCCAGGAGGACAGAAGGGGTTTCCCCACAAGTGCAGACAGTAAACATGATATACGCAACCCACATTCCCAAGAGGGAGCGGAAGCGTGCACTAAGGGACGTCTACGTGATGGAGCCCATCGCCCCGAAGTTCAACCCATGGTCCGCTTGTCCGATCACCTTCGATCGCAGGGACCACCCCACTAGCATCCATCATGGCGGATCCGCCGCACTGGTCCTAGACCCCATCATTGCGGATTTCACCTCACTCGAGTCCTTATGGACGGCGGCAGCAGCCTGAACCTTCTTTATCAGGATACAGTGCGAAAAATGGGTATCGACCCCTCAAGGATCAAACCCAGCAAAACCACCTTTAAAGGTGTCATCCCAGGTGTAGAGGCTCATTGCACAGGCTCAATCACACTGGAAGTGGTCTTCGGATCACCGGATAACTTCCAAAGCGAAGAGTTAATCTTCGACATCGTCCCGTTTCGTAGTGGCTATCATGCACTGCTTGGACGGACAGCATTTGCAAAATTCAACGCAGTGCCTCATTACGCATACCTCAAGCTCAAGATGCCAGGACCCCGCGGGGTCATAACAGTAAATGGAAACACAGAACGCTCGCTCCGTACAGAAGAGCACACTGCAGCCCTTGCAGCAGAGGCACAAAGCAGCCTGTTCAGGCAGACCACTCATTTGGCGTTACAGCCCCCGGACACCTTCAAGCGAGTCCGGAACAATCTGCAACAGGATCGCCTGACGCGATCAACGCTCGCCTAGCAATCCAGCCCCCGTCCCAGTCCCAGTGCAGCGACGAAATTCGTGACACGCGTACATAACTACGCATTGAAAATACCATGGACATAGGCAGGGGCACAATCAGGACACGCCCCGCATTGTGGCTTAACCACACCAGGGGTTGTATACCTTTGGCATTCCTTTTCTCTTTCAGGGCCTAACTCTTCGGAAGCCCTTTCCGGCAGTCCGATTGCCGGACAAATTCCGGAAGCAACAACCAAGGCGGCAAAAAGCTAGGATGAACACGGGAACCACCAGGTGGTCTCTAGTAATACTTGATATACCCGCTTTTCACTATTTATGTGTAGCTTGCCTTGGGATAGGACATTTCGAATTGTCCTACTTTATGCTTATTGCACTACTTGTACCAGTACACTTCGACGTATTATTCAAATAATAATGCATATTATTAATCTGTCATTGCATTATTTAAGTTTTTCTCTTTCTCTTATATGTCCATTTACTACATTCCGCACCTGCACGCTCGGGTGCGGTCAGTACGCCAGGGGCTATCGTTTACCCTGTAATACGGCATAAGAAGTCTGAACACTTTTGACGGTGCGGCACCCCGAAGTTATAGCATTATATGCATCAGCTCCGAATCATGTCTTGGGTCAAATGTTGGGTTGCCCGGCTCCCATGCTTTGGTACCTTACGTTCCTCTATATCAGCTAAGGTAGCGGTGGGAGAACTACTGCGATTGTGTCCCGGTTCTTCCGGATGAGCACCTCAGTAGAGAAAGCCAAAAACTGACTGTCATGATAAGGCGAGAGACTGGTCGCTATTCGAGAGGTCTCAAGTCCTTAAAGACTTTTTCTGCTTCGGGCGAGGAGTCGGCCTTGTCCGGCTTAGGCGTGTATAGCGCCCCAAATTCGGCCCTCCGAATACCAGGGGCTTCACCAAAAATTTAAAATCATAGACTTCTATGGCTAAGTGAGAGTGATAAAGCATTATAGTCGGATTGCCTGGTTCGGTGCGCTGAGCACCTCCCTTGAAGGACCCAAAATTGGGGTAAAGAGTGTTCAGATTTACCCCAAACACCCTAGTACTAGTTACATGGGGGCAGAAGCCGACGACTGACCAACTCTCAGATTTTATAAACGCTCGCACAGAAGGTAATATTTTAAATTAAGAAAGCGTCGCATGGCGCAAAAGAACTCGTTTCATATTACAGGATCACATGGGCATGTTCATTCAAAGATTACATCCTTGGCACACTCATCTGCCACTAAGCGGGAACCCTTCAGAATGCTCTCATAGTAATTCTCGGGGCAGCGATGCTCCTTGCCCTCCGACGGCCCCTCCTTCACAAGCTTCACGGCATCCAGCTTCGCCCAGTGCACCTTCGCCCGGGCAAAAGCCCTGCATGCACCTTCGATGCAGACGGACCGCTTGATGACCTCAAGCCGTGGGCAGGCTTCCACCAGCCGCCTCACCAGACCGAAGTAGCTGCCGGATAGGGGCTCGCTAGGCCACATCCGGACTATAAGGCCCCTCATGGCCTGTTCGGCCGCCTTGTGAAGTTTGACCAACTGCTTCAGCTAGTCGCTCAAGGACACGGGGTGTTCGGTCCCAGTATACTGAGACCAGAACAACTTCTCCGTTGAGCTCCCCTCCTCAGCCCGGTAAAACTCCGCGGCATCCAGCACACTGTGGGTAAGATCTGCAAACGCTCTTGGAGAGCTCCGAACTCGGGTAAGAAAAAGGAAAGTCTCCTTCACATGCTTGCTTTGCATATTGAATGCCTTACCCACTTCTATCTTCTTCGCCGCATCAATCTCCTGGAGGGCCTTGTGGGCTTCGGCCTTGGCGCTCTGGATGCTTTCAAGCGCCTGCACGAGCTCAGACTCACACGTCTTGGAGTCAAGCTCCAAGGACTCATGCTTTTTGGTGAGAGCCTCGAGCTCTTGCTGCACCTCGCCCACTCGGGCTTCTTGTTTCTCCCGTTCAATGCATTCTTTGGCCGCTTTGTCTTCGGCCACAGACAACGCCTTCCTCAGGGTCTCCACCTCGGTCGTGGCCCCTGACAAATTCATGATGATCCTATTACTTTACACCGAACTTCTTTTTAACTATATAAACTGGGGTATATCTTACCTTTGCTCTCTTCAAGCTGCCCCTTGGTAAGGCCGAGCTCGTCCTCGGACCGCTTCAGGGCCTGCTTCAGCGCAGAGACCTCCGCAGTACGTGCGGCAGCGGCCAGCAGGGAAGCCTACACATACACATAGACATACTCTAATTAGACTCCTGAGTTATCATTTGATACTCTATTCGGCTTTTCTTTGCGAACGCCGAACAGAGCATCAGGGGCTACTATCTATGCGGTAATATTTTTATATTTTGAATGCTTACCTCAAAGCCTGTTAGGAGGCTAGCGCAAGCTTCGGTCAGTCCATTTTTGGCGGACTGAACCTTCTTGACCACCGCACTCATGATAGTGCGGTGTTCTTCATCGATGGAAGCGCTGTGAAGCGCTTCCAGCAAGTTGTCCGGTGCCTCTGGTTGGACAGAGGACACCGGCACTGATGGTTGGCCCCCCTTAATGGGGGACCGCCTGCCGGAGTCCGGAACCATCGAAGGTTCTGGCGTAGTGTCCGGCTGGTGCCCGAACTCGAAGCCCGTAGGAGCCTCGCTCCCTTGGTACTCAGGGTCCGGGAGGTCGCCGTGAGGCGCCCCCAGGATCACCTCCCCTTGGGTCGGTGCCTTTTGAGACACCACCTCGGCGTTGTCCGTAGGGCGAGGGGTGGAAGCCGTCAAAGGAGAACCGATGTTCATATCCGACGAGCCCAAAGAGCCGCTTGACGAGGGTACGTCGAGATGAGCTCGGGCCGGACTGCATAATCATGTTCGGCATGAGCAAAGGCAGTACAATAAAACATACCATGAAGTACTATGGTGTCCGGACACTTACGACTTCACCAAGGGATTGTCCCTGGGTAGCCACTCGTCGCCGCTGTCGACGGCCGTCGTGGCATAGTTCGGAGGGAGGGTCTTTCCCTTCTTGGACCCTTCAGCCTCCTCGGATGGGTCGGCCTTCCTTTTCTTGTCTCCCCCGGCTGGGGGGGAGAACTTTTCTCCTCCTCCTCATTTCCGTGGGAGGAGTGCGCGTCGGACTCAACGAACGATGAGTCCGATAGAACCACCTTGCGCCGGAGACCCTTTCGGGTCCCCTCGGCCTTCTTCTTGGCCGTCTTTTCCGGCACCTCGTAAGGTGCCGGAGTCAGCATCTTCGTTAGAAGAGCGTTTGCAGGATCTTCGGGTAGGGGAGCTGGGCAATCAAGCTGCTCCGCTGTCTTTATCCAGTCCTGTTAATGACATGAAAGCTTAGATCCAGCACATAACCAAACCAGGGCACATAAATACCCTAAGAGGTATAAAAGCCTATCGGATGGGCACGACGCTTTGCGCTGAGTCCGCGGTCCTCGGTGAGGAAGGGAGGCATCTCGGCGCCCTTGAACAGCACCCTCCAAACGTCCTCGTGCGTCGTGTCGTAGAGCTCCCGCAGCATCTGGTGCTGGGCCGAGTCGAACTCCCACAAAACAAATGCCCGTCGTTGGCACGGAAGGATCCGGCGGAAGAGCATAACCTGGACCACGTTGACGAGCTTGATTTTCTTGTTCGTCATGTTCTGGATGTAGGTCTGGAGTCCGGCCAGCTCTACCGAAGAGCCCCAGGACAGACCCTTCTTTTTGCAGGAGGTGAGCTGCGTGGGGATTCCGGATCGAAATTTGGGGGCCGCCACCCAGTTGGAGTCGCGCGGCTCGGTGATGTAGAACCACCCCAATTACCACCCCTTTATGGTATCCACGTAGGTACCCTCGCGCCAGGTGACATTAGGCATCTTGCCCACCATGGCGCCTCCGCATTCTGCTTGCTGGCCACCCACCACCTTCGGTTTGACATTGAAGGTTTTCAGCCATAGGCCGAAGTGGGGCCTGATGCGGAGGAAGGCCTCGCACACGACGATAAACGCCGAGATGTTGAGGATGAAGTTGGGGGCTAGATCATGAAAATCCAGCCCGTAGTAGAACATGAGCCCGCGGATAAACGGGTGGAGAAGAAATCCCAGTCCGCAGACAAAATGGGTAAGAAAAACTACCCTCTCATGGGGTTCGGGCGTTGGGACGATCTGCCCCGCATTCAGCAGCCGGTGCGTGATATTCGCAGCTAGGTATCCGGCCTCCCGTAACTTTTTGATGTTCTCCTCCGTGAGGGAGGAGACCATCCACTTGCCTCCTGCTACGGACATGATTGGAGTGGTTCTAGAAGAAGAACGCGATCTTGGGCGCTAGAGCTCGGGTGTGCGGGAATGGGTAAGCGAGAAGGAAGAAGGCGTGGGTGAAAAAAGTAAGTCTTTGTCCCTTTATAAGGGCGGAGGAGGCGATGAGTCTCCCCACTTGCCTGGCAAAACCGCTTATTCCCCAGGCGCCGTAATTGATGGCGCGGTTGGGTTACCCACGTCCGTATTGATGAGAATCCCGTGATAAGGGGAACACGATCTCTGCTTTGACAAGACATATCAAGAAAACTGCCTCGCGATATGTGCGGAGCTGGTTGAGAAAAGCAGTTCGAATAATAACCGGGCCATGAAGTGATGTCCTACTATCGAAACGTGTCAGCAAATTAGATTTGTGGAAGTATTATTCTCTCTACGGTGGTATGTGGAACTTATTTTGCAGGGTCGGACACTATCCTTGTATTCAAACTCTTCCATGATGTATTCGGAGGAGGAACCCGCCTTGCAATGCCGAAGACAACACTGCGCGCCGGACTCATCGTCATTGAAACCTGGTTCAAGGGCTACTGAGGGAGTCCTGGATTAGGGGTCTCCGGACAGCCGGACTATATCCTTTGGCTGGACTGTTGGACTATTAAGATACAAGATTTAAGACTTCGTCCCATGTCCGGATGGGACTCTACTTGGCGTGGAAGGCAAGCTAGGAAATACGGATATGTATACTCCTCCTTTGTAACCGACCTTGTGTAACCCTAGCCCCCTCCGGTGTCTATATAAACCGGAGGGTTTTAGTCCGTAGAACAACATACAATCATACCATAGGCTAGCTTCTAGGGTTTAGCCTCTCTGATCTTGTGGTAGATCAACTCTTGTAATACTCATATCATCAAGAACAATCAAGCAGGACGTAGGATTTTACCTCCATCAAGAGGGCCCGAACCTGGGTAAACATCGTGTCCCCTACCTCCTGTTACCATCCGCCTTAGACGCACAGTTCGGGACCCCCTACCCGAGATCCGCCAGTTTTGACACCGACAATCGTATCTATGTGCCAAATGATCCATAGATCAGGAAGTTAATTCTTCGGGAAGCTCTCACCATACTCGACTCACCCAGGAAACACCAAGATGTATTTGGATTTGAAGGAACATTTCTGGTGGACAGGTATCAAGAAGGATATTGCCGAGTACGTAACAGTATGTCACGTATGTCAGAGAGTTAAGGCAGAGCATCAGAAGCCAGTAGGATTACTTCAGCCTTTGCCGATACCCGAATGGAAGTGGGATAAGCTTGGCATGGATTTCATCACCGGATTACCCAGGACACGATCAGGATATGACTCCATCTAGGTACTAGTTGATCGCTTGACCAAACTGGCTCACTTTATCCCCGTGAAAACCACTTATACAAGCGCGAAGTTGGCCAAGATATATATGACCAAGATCATATGTTTGCATGGAGTTCCGAGGACCATCGTATCAGATAGAGGAACACAGTTTACCTCGAAGTTTTGGATTCAGTTACACCAGACTTTGGGTACCAGGCTAGAGTTCAGTATAGCCTTTCATCCATAGACAGATGGACAGACCGAGAGAGTCAATCAGATTCTGGAGGACATGGTGAGAGCTTGTGCGCTAAATTATGGATCTAATTGGGATGATAATTTGCCTTACGATACGCGGAGTTCTCATACAGCAACAGCTACCAAGCTAGTTTGAACATGGCCCCTTTCGAAGCCTTGTATGGAAGGAGGTGCAGGACACCATTGACGTGGGATGAAGTTGGAGACCGACAATTGTTCGGGGCAGATTTAATCAGAGAATCTGAAGAGAAGGTCAAGTTGATTCGCGATAGACTCAAGGTAGCTCAGTCCAGCAGAAGAGTTATGCCGATACTATATAAACGCAAGGAGATAGCCTATGAAATCAGAGACAGAGCATATCTTCGTGTGTCACCACTTTGAGGAGTTAAGCGATTTGGAGTCAAAGGGAAGTTAGCACCACGATTTCTAGGACCATACCGAGTTTTGGAACGTATGGGTGAAGTTGCCTACAAGTTGGAGTTACCCGAAGGTTTATCAGGAGTTCATGATGTGTTTCACGTTTCCCAGTTGAAGAAGTGTCATGCAGAGATGGCCGATATTCCTCTGAGAGATATAGTGCCCCTCGAAGCAATTCAATTGGAGAGTGACCTAACCTACGAGGAGAAACCCATCAAGATTCTTGAGTTCGCCAACCGAGTTACATGCAGCAAGGTCATCAAGTTCTGCAAAGTTTAGTGGAGCCACCAGGGAGCGAGAAGAAGACCTCCAGAAGGACCACCCATGCCTTTTTGCTAGCCATCCCGAATCTCGAGGGCGAGATTCATCTTAAGGGGGGTAGGTTTGTAACATCCCAATTTTCAATTTGGATGTCAATCAGTAGGTTATCATATGCATACATAATTTGTGCATTTTTGAATTTGTTTTATTTGGAATTTTTGATCCTAGCAACCTTAAGCAAATCAAGGACCATTCGAGAGAGTTGGAGGTTTTCACAAAAATCCAATTTTGAATTTTCAAAATTGGCAAATTGGATCAAAGTGATTTTATTCAAAACTATTTCTCCGATTATTTCCAATAAATAAAATAATGAGAGAAGATAATATGACTCCTTCAAAATAGCGAGGAAATATTGGAAATTTAATTTTGAATAAAATTATATTTATTTGCAATTTTATTCGGTTGAATTTTATTAGATTAGGGAAAAAGATGCATTTTTAAAAAAATGCATTTAGCCCAGAAAAATGTTCACGTTGTCCCAAATATTAGGAGGGGATGATGAAGATTGTTTATGGAATTTTTTAGGATTTTTAGTTTATTTGGATTTTTCTTCGCATCATTATTTAAAAAAAGTTCTTCGAACCGATTGGGTCGTAGCCCAGCCGGCCCAGCTGCGCAACCGCCCGCGCCGCCGTAGCACGCCGATGCCGCCTCGCCTTACCGCCCGCCTCGCCGCGCTGCCCGCCGTTGCCCCTCGCTGCCCCGCCGTCACCGAATTTCGTCACCGCCGCCGGTTTTCTCGCCGAAACCGCCGAACCGGTATAAAACTGTTAGCCGATCCGGTTTTCTCGATTTATTGTTTTTCTAAAACCCCGGTTTTATTTCGAGCTTAGATTATTTAGCAGGCGTTCGTCCGATAGACTTCGGTAGCGAAGGTTTTTCGTTCGTTAGGTCTCCGAAGTGAACGTTCATTCGTTGGATTTTTCTTTTTCTGTTTATTTTCGGCCAGGGACCTATCCGTAATTATTTCTATCGCAGATTAGTCCCTGATCTTTAAATGATCACTACTTTTTGCTCGTTTATCCAAATCCAAGGAAACCAACGCCAAATTCTTCGTTACGATCTCCTTTGTTCAGATAATCAAGTTAAACATTTTTTTGAAAGTTTAAAATTTGGTTTCAAGAAGATTTGATTTTAAACTTCTTTTGATCGTAGTTTAAGTTTCGTACCTCCGATTTGATTGATTATTTTTGCAAATTGAAGCTCTTCACTTGAACTTTATGTTTAGATCTTTCTATCTGGTTTTATATTTACATCTTATGCTGGAGTGCTTATGAATACTATTGTTTGTTTACGATAGAGTATCCGGAGTGTGAAGCTTGCTACTACGAATCTCTAGGGTTTTCCGATCGTCAGCAAGGCAAGTTACACTTTGATCATATCCCTCTATTATCCAGTTTTTATGCATTAGTTTCAACCCTCAAACATTGCATGAGTAGGATTGTGAACATGTGTTATTATTAAGTAGTTGATGAGGTAGGAACCTATTATCTTTTTATCAACCCCGAGAATATACGTTATGCCCTCATTGCTTAGCCAGGCTCGTAGATGGGGATTGGTATGTGTGATTCATGCAAGTTGTGAGAGATTTTTACTAAGGAAAAACCTAAGGTGGCTACTTTAATACACATCTGGGTGGATTGGTTGCGGGCACTTGGAGCAATCCAGTGTTGTCCTAGGATATCCCAGAGTACCCTTGTGATCATCCTATGGAATGCCACCCAGGCTCAAAGGGATCATAAGAATATTCATGCTTGAAACTTCCGTGTGCAGACACAAGCCATTATGGGCTCTGGCATAGTTGAGTAAGCTGTGTGACCTCTTTCAGTGGTAGGCTAGCAGATGTAGGGGAAAGTAGGTGGTACTATCTACCCAAAGTAAAGAGTTAATGCCTCAGAAATACTATGTCTCGATCTTTCGATCATGGATGTGGTCGAGTCTTGTGGGGAAAAGTGCACAAATCTCTGCAGAGTGTATAAAATAATCATGGTTAGCCATGTCCCCGGTTATGTACATCTTGAGTATCTGGTATTTGAATTATTGATTGATCTCATCACTTTACTTAATGAATTTGTTGGGTCATTAATATTATTTTGGGAATTGAGTTGGGGGAACCTTCTCAATAATGGCATAAACTTGGTAGTTAAATAAAATCTATTCCTTTGTTGTAGGGAAAATTAGCTTTATGCAAATGTTAATTCTAGAGCCTCAACCAACCAAATATGCATGTAGTGATAGTTATTATTGCATCATTTTCTCTATAGTGTGATCTTGCCAGCATATTCCATGTGCTGACCTACACGCCTGCATCGTATCATGTTGCAAATTTTTTAGACGAAGAGTAAGGTGCGATAGGTCGTTGTCATGCACTCAGTTTTGTCGTGGAGTTGGATGGACTCATTTATCTTCGATGCTTCCTCAAGTTCTTTAGATGGCCTTCAGCCATATTATTGTAATAAGTACTCTTTGTGAGATACTCGATGTTATAAGCGTGTGATTAAAATTTGTTATAAATCCTCGAGTACTATGTGATGAAGCTGTGTACCTAGGGTAGGGTCATGGACCTGTCCGAACTGACCTACCCAAGGACATCTCCAGAAGAAATCATCTTTCAATCGACTTGAAGGTGTCTCACTCGACAGACTTGAAGATACTCGACCAAGACCAAGCCACTCGACGGTCAGGTGACCTAAAGGCGCTCCGCATGCTAACGGTCGGTTATTAAGTAGCTTTTATGGTCATCATAGCACTTTATTACTAGCGTTACCAGTAACGCCCTGCCTTAATGTACATTGAACCCTTTGTATCGTGGGCTGGCTGGGGTCTTGGCGCACTCTATATAAGCCACCCCCTCCTCCGAAACAAGGGTTCGCACGCCTGTAATTCACACACGCATAATCCAGTCGACCGCCTCCGGGCTCCGAGACGTAGGGCTATTACTTCCTCCGAGAAGGGCCTGAACTCGTAAATCTTGAGTTCCTACAACTCCTCTATAGCTAAGATCTTGCCTCTCCATACTTACCCCCTACATCACTGTCAGACTTAGAACCACGACAGTTGGCGCCCACCGTGGGGCCGGTGTTTTAGCGTTTTTTTGGAGTTGCGATCTTTTCCGACCCGAATCATCATGGTTTTCGGCGGAGTTTTGGTGGAGGGCCGCGAGATCCGTCTCGGCGCGCTCACGTTCATCGCTGACGACTCCGCGTGGCTTCAGGAGGCTCCGCTCGACGTGGACGCACTCCCTATCCGCGAGGCAACGCACGTTAGCGCGTGCACTACTAGGAAAAGACCTATTAATGGCGCACCAGTTTTGCCTACTAATGGTGCATCACTGGTGCGCCATTACTAGCACGCCACTAGTAATTTTTACTAATGGCGCACCACTTGGTGGTGCGCCATTAGTATATAAAACCATGCGCCATTAGTGTGCCTCCCAGGAGCCATATTTAACCATGTGCTTTGGCACACTAATGGCGCACTGCGGATAGATGCGCCATTAGTATACTTGGCATACTAATGGCGCACTCTGTCTTGATGCGCCATTAGTATCCTTTGGCATACTAATGGCGCACCTTGTGGTGATACGCCATTAGTATGAATATTTGGTTTTTTTTACTTTTCTGATTTTTGCACAGGTTACAAAATATATTATTTGACAGAATATAGACAGTAGCACACAGCAACAGCAGATTCATCGAATACAATAGAAGATTAGTCTCCGAATACAATTCATCATATTAGTCTCCGAATTCAAAAGACCGAACAAAGATAGAACACTACAAGTCTCGAGACCGCGAGTATCGAGTTTGTCTTCACATTACAAGTCGATATCAATCATCTAAACTACCATCACATAGAAGAGAGCTGCGGTCATCACGATGAGCATCATCGCGATCAAACTGGTCTTCATCCGGTTCCTCCAACGCTCCCTCCTCTCTCCCGCTAGATAGCGGGCGTATCTAGATTCGGCCTCCGCCTTAGTGGTGTACCCTTTGTAACTGTTACCGCTAAAACGGTGAACCTGTCTCTGACACTCCTCCCAGTCGTCGTAGACTCCGGGAACCTTACCCTTGTACACGACATACGACGGCATCTCTATGCACAAGCCAAACAACAGACAATACATACATAAGCAATATATAAGTATGCAACAAAAGGATCGGAAGAGAAAAGCAAGACATTAATAGCACGATTCATGGTCCTACTGATAAATAGCATCGATTACATCTAAGTTGAACGACTGTCCAAACCAAAGAGACATACAATTCATTAAAGTTTAATTACAACATGAGCCAATCAATGTTTCAGAACTACACATCACTACTTTCGACTCGACTCATGGACAGGAGCGTGGATGAAGCCGCCGTCTGTCGTGATGGTCATGAAATCGCGGGCGTTGTCAGCCTGCATTTGTAGCATTCCGTCTATCTCAATGTTGGACGGTTGATATCTGAGGAAGAACTGCCCCGAGGTATGAAGGACATCTTGATGGATGATGTCTGCAAACTCCGACTGGATGCAAAAGAATTCTTGTCTGATGTCCGCGTCCTAGATTGCCGACAAGCTCGCGGCCCAATCTTTGAGATTATTTGGTAGCAGAAGGTGATGATGGTCCCTTACGATCGCCCGCATGTGATGGAGGGCGTAGTAGGCATCCTTCTGACCGCCAGGCGGCTGCTTGACGCAGCAGAACGTCGTATTGTGGGCGAACACATGCTTGCCGTACTTACAAACTGCCCTGATGAAGGTGCCTCTAGATTTGGCGTAGCCAGGGAGAACATCATCAAGAACTTTCTAGATATTTGTGTAGTCTATCTTGGAGTTATGGTTCAGGTCAAAATACGTGGACATGGAATATTTCGGGCTTAAGAGGATGAGTGTGCAATGTGTGTCACTGCACAGAACACGGAATGTTAGAAAAAAAAGAACGATCAAAATCTAAGAAATCATATGTTACGGGGCGGTTAAGGGATGACTTACTCGGGAAAGTAAGCCACAAGGAAGTTATCCTTATCTGGGTTTGCTAGAATGACGTCTTCGAGGTGTGAACTCGCGACTTGGCGGTCCCCAGCGCTGCTCAAGAGCTTGGCACGCATGTAGAAGGGGTCGACGATCACGATGTCCGGGGTCTTCTCTCTAATGATCCGCATCTCCATACTCAACGAAAACAGCCGAACGAAGGTGTAGTGCAGCGGATGAAGGTTGAACATAGAAAAGATGTCATCAAACCGCAGGACGATCGTACCCCCGATGGCGCCATCCACAAAGCCCTTGCCCTCTGGCACCTTGGCCACGAAAACCGGGTATGCCACATCATTCTCTCTAAGACGCCACTTCTCCAAAGAAAGAACACTGTCGTGCAGACTCCGCATAGCACGGGTTGCAGCATTGAGCATATTTGTCAGTAGCATCGCCCTACCCGCCACATGCACCCTCCTCGAGATATCCTTAGGTGAAGGTGGCCCGTCCTGAGCATGGATCGTACTCGGTGCCGGCTGGCTCGCACCGGCGCCCTTTTTAGTCGGCCGTTTCCGGCCCTTCTTCTTGATCTGCTGTAATGGGACCGAGTTTTGCTCACAGACCGCCTTCTTGAGCGTGTTGGGGCTGATAATATTTGGCACCTCAGCTATCTGAGGCTCGGTGAAGGTGCCAGCTGGAGGCGTCTCCTGAGAACTGAACACCAGACGACGCCTGTTGCAATTGGGTTTCTCCGCCGTACCAGCTAGATCGCGGTCGTCTTGTTTGGGTTCTTGAGAAGGAGGCCCGCAGAACTCGTCATCGTACCCATGTTCGGCAAAGTACTTATCGACATTGGTAAATGTACCATCGTCGTTGTCATTGTCATCCGGATCCTGTGCCATATGCATGTCCGGATCCTGTGCCATAGGGATGTCCGGCATGTCCGGTAGCGTTGCGGCATTCTTGCCATGGCTTGGTGCCGGCATGACTGGCGGTCTTGTCTGTGGGGTGGTGTCCCCCACCCCCAAACGAATCTGGCTCTTCGGCCAAAGCAGGGGCCAGCTTACGCAGGCGCTGAGGGTCATCTCATCTTCTTCGTCGGCCCCAGCGGGTCGAATCGGAGGTAACAGCTCGTCGCAGCCTGGCAGCACCCGAACCACTTCAACCCTATACATTGTGGGTGGCATCGAATTACCGTGGAACACGGGGTTGCCCGGTTGAACGATTCTGCCCTTGGCGACATCGACCAACTCGCCGCCCACGAAGTGCAGGAGAGTGCAAGGAACGTCGGCGGCGCCCTGCGAAAACATGTAGGGCGTCAGGGATGCCCAGTCAAAGGCAAGGAGATGAAGTCCTCGGCCGAGAGGCTTAGTTACCGTGATGCCGTCGAGCTCGGCTAATGTCGAGGCACCGCCAACGGCGGGCGTGCAACTGACGGAGGGGCCGCTTGCTGGCGAGGTGCCGGCCGGCGTACACCCGGGTGCATTAAGCTCCAATGCCGGCGTCGGAGACACCAAAACCGCCGCCGCCGGAGACACCAATGGCACCGCCGCCGTAGACACCAATACCGCCGCCGCCGGAGAAACCAATGGCGCCGCCTGCGCGTTGTGCGAGTTGCTGGCCGTGAAGCTGGGAATCGGGGGCGGCCCCTGTTGGCCACCCGCAATCCACGTCGTTATCCCATGAATCAAGGTAGGCATAATGCCGGTGAGTGTCGATCCCAGTTGTTGTTGCACTTGCTCTTGTACCATCTCCAGAATCCGCGCCACTTGCGCCTTGAGTGCTTCAACCTCGCGCGACTGGCTTTCCGAGCTGGTCTTTTTCTCCTTTCACCCACCAGCGGTATAGTATGATGACCATTTTGTGGACAAGCCTTTGCCGGCCACACGACTAGCTGACATTGGCTTACTGAGCTTATCCTTGTTTTTCATTATGTTCAACGCCCTATTCAAAGGGGTGTCGAAAGGGGAGCTCTGAGACGACCCCGCGCTACTGCTTTCTTTGTCCAGCGGAAGGAACGTGAACCATTTAGAAATATTGGGGATTAATTAGAATGCAACCATATGGAGCTAATTACGCGGGGGTGTATTCCTTACCAGAACAAGCTCAAGCTCCTTGGTCTTCGGATCCGTGGTAAGCTCCTTTGTTACCGGGTCCTCCTTGTACCGGGCCCTGAGAAAATTCCTGGTCTACTTGTCACTGTATTTCTCGAAGCGGGGCGGTAGGCCTTGCTCGGCACGCTCCGCGTCCTCCTTGTCCCATACAGGCTCCGCCACTCTATAACCGTCGGGACCGAGTTGGTGGACCCCTATGTTCAACTGCCGCATTTCTTTCCCCCACTTACTTGATTCGGAGGTTGCGGGGCTCTCGCACTTGATCTTGAACTCCTTGTAGTCATCTTCGCTCATCAAAGGATATTTTGCCTTGATCTTCTCATAACTATCACCTTTGTCAATCATTGCCTTCACCATGCTTTTCCAAGTAGACAGGGCCGTGCTCATCGTCGTGAGGGCGGCACCGTTCACTTTATTACCCGAGAGGCGTGTGTTTGCGAACTCAGCGGGGAACTTGTATCGTTCGTGCAGCTTCGTGAAGAGGAGGCTGCGCAAATTCCCTCGGTCCTTATGCCTTAGGTTCTCGGTGTTGATCGAGGCGGTGCTCCGGAGAATGCACCCGAGCTGAATCGAGTACCCCTTGACTACGTGTTTGGGTGCCGTCGGATGCCCGTCGGAGTTCACTTCAGTAAATTCCTCCCTGACGGTGCCGAGCACGTTCGGGCACCGGTCCTTCCGTTGCCTCTTCGGTTGGCTGCCATCTGTGCGTGCGCCGCCATCATCAGTGGTGGCATCCGCGGCGCCATCATCAGTGCTGTCATCCCCGACGCCACTAGGGGTTGTGTAGTCAGGATCGGTGTCTTCCGCGGCGTCCTCATAGCGGTGAGGTTCTTCCTCCAACTCCTGGGACAGCTCCCAGAATTGCTTGCCGCGCGAACCGCCAGCCTCATCGTTGTGGGCCATGTTTCGCTCTAAATAGGAAAAAAGTTTGGTCAAAAAGTTGGTTATTGTCAAGGAACAAGATCATGGTCTCATCATTTAGGGTTTGTCGACACCGAGGCATCCTAAAAGCTAAGCTTTTATCATTTAGGGTTTGTCGACGCCGAGGCACCCTAAAAGCCTAAGCGTACATCATTTAGGTTCTCATCGACACCGAGGCACCCTAAAAGCCAAGGTTTCATCATTTAGGGTTTGTCGACGCCGAGGCACCCTAAATGCTAATTTTTCATCATTTAGGGTTTGTCAACGCCGAGGCACCCTAAAAGCCTAAGCGTACATCATTTAGGTTCTCATCGACACCGAGGCATCCGGGGCAACCAAGTTAAGTTTTCATCATTTAGGGTTTATCGATGCCGAGGCACCCTAGGTTGGGCCTAATCACTTGGCACTAATCACTTGGCTCTATTGCCACCTATGTTGGGTTTATCATCTAGGGTTTATCGATGCTAAGGAGAATTCTAAGTTGGGCCTAATAACTTGGCTCTATTGCCACCTATGGTTTAATGCAGCAAGAATGGCAGGGCAGTTGATCCTACTTAACTAAGTACTAAGATACGCCGGCACATGCATTAGTCGCAAGTACCCCATATGTCCTATTTTTAGCAAAGTCATGCTAAAATTCACGGAAAATTTTAGCATGACCTTTGCTGAAAATAGGACATATGGAGTACCTGAATTTGCCGGAACGGAAGTTAATCGACATTCCGGGAAACTCAAGGGCAACTCGGGGTACCTGCAAATTCATCATGACACAATGGTCGGAGACAAAACCCAGCAAACTAGCAAGATGATCATCACCTTTGCAAGACTGTAGCTCAAGTTTTTGACAGTAGCCTCTGAAGAAAACAGCATTGAACATTCAAGTTCACAGGATAAAAAATCATACACATTCACCAACCCACATGATGTTAAAACCCACATGAGCTGTAAACAGACTTGAAAAACCCACATGATGTTATAACTGTATACACTGAACATGATGATACCAAATGGGAAGGAAAATTGTATCACTCTAGATTAGTGTAGCCACTATCTAACAAAACCAGAATGTTAAAAAAATTACACCATGATGATACCAAATTCTTGTAGCAGTACAATGAGTTCATAGGATAAAAAAATCATCCACATTCACCAACCCAAACTGGTGGAGATACAGCAAACCAGAACCTCCCAGGTTTCTGCCATTTTATTTTTCCCACCGTATATGTTTTTTGATTCATGTCATGGTACTTGCTGTCAAACCAAGTATTTTCTTTCTACATAATCTGGGAAGTTTCCTTCTTACTGTCTCACTATCTTACTGTCTCACTACAAAAAACTAGTATGCTTAGTTGAGACTAGTATGCTTAGTTGCATTATGACAGGCAAAAACTACAAATATTTGTGTTTTTAGTTGAGCAATGCAGCGACAGTGTGATAGGCAAGTTTTAGCTGGCAAAGTGTCACGATTCAGACAACAGAGCAGCTAAGCATAGCAAGTGGATAGTTTAGTCAGTATACTAGTACTCTTTAGAAAGCATGAGACATATATTACCTGGAGGAGACTTCGTCGGAGAGTTGCCTGTGAATTGAAAATACAACGAGATCAGCAAAGGACAGTAAGATATATACTGAAACTATCATAACAAAATGCCAGCTACTGCCATGGTCAAAGAATAGATTATGATAGCTGGACAAGTACAGGTCAAACTAGATAATTTTCAGAACCGGTTTAACCACCGCAGGATAAAACAATGCATCCAAGACTGGGCTTAGACTAATATCCTCATAGCATAATCTGACATCAAGCAAATAATATAAGAACAGTGAAAATGTATGTTCACTGCAAATGAATATGGACCAAGTGTTCACATTCTTGGAGTAACAAATATTCATCTACTCATTTGTAGATACCTAGGAGTAACAAGACTGCACTTGCCAATAATGTTTTATTTATGCTTCCCAAGGACCAACTCCTAAACTGAACACAAAAAACTGTGTGCACATCTACAAGTTGTAGAAGGAAAAGGTGCAACACTAAAAAAACTATCAAACTAACAGATCCATTAATCAATTATGGACTTCTTACATGTTACATCTATCATTATGGACTTGTTACATGTTTCATATTGTTGCATGAATCCAAATTCACTGGAATATTGTTGCATGAAGCAAAAGAGGCCCTGGGCATCCATCCAACACAGCTAAACAAAGAAAATGCAGTTCCATGCTTTCACAATACAATTCTCTTCAGATTTCTTATTAAGAGACAACAAGATACTTGTCACTGAAATTTTCTTCAGATTTCACAGTACTAAATTTCAATGGGAAAAATTCTTAGTACAGTTCAATCTCAGGGAATCAAATATGAGAATCAAATATGGGTCATGCAGTTCCACTATCTGTATAAAGAACCATCGGTGGCGCTCCACTAAGAACCATGCCGCCGGCTGGTGCTGAGGATATGGGGATTGCCGGTGGGAGGAGATGGGATTGGGGTAGGGTCGCCTCACTCACCTGCTGGCTAGCGCGCCGGCGTCGGGGAGAGGCGGGCGGGTTCGAGTGGCGTGAGCAAGGAGGTTGGTCGGTGTGGCGGTCCTCGATCTACAGTGGCGGTCCTCCTCGATCTGCGGCGGCGGTCCTCCCGGCCCGAGAGTCACTTGGCAGCAGCAGCTTCCCAGCCTGTCGGGGCACTCCTCCCTGGTCCAGACTGGCCACGCTACTCGGGGACGGCGAAGGAGGCGAGGGGGGCGGCGAGGGGGACGGCGAACACGGGGGGCAGCGGGTGAGATCGATGAGGCAGGGGAGAGATTAGAGAGATTGGGGATTTAGTGTGGGGGGAAGCTTTCTAATGGCGCACCACCCCCTCGTGCGCCATAAGTACGACTATTCTAATGGCGCACCACCCCTCGGTGCGCCATTAGAATTTTTTTTAATCTAGCCCACTAGCCATATCTACAACCTAACCCTATCTACAACAGAACCCACCCACTAGCCCAACTGGTCAGCATGTAGCACACACACCAGGTGGTCCTGGGTTCGATTCCTAGGCTCCCCAATATTTTTTTATGCATTTTAAATGTTGTTTTCATATTTATTTGTGTTTAAATATGTTCAAACTTGTTTAAATCATAACAGTAATATTTTTTATAAAAACAGTAATAATTTTTAAAAAAATATGTTCAAATTTGTTACTTGAAAATATCATCGGCGGCGGCGGTGGAGCGGGGGAGGGTGCGGGGGGTGCCCGTTGGCGGCGGTGGAGCGGGGGAGGGTGCGGGGGTCGTCGGCGGCGGTGGAGCTAGCGGGGGAGGGTGCGGGTGGGATCGAGATGGAGGGGGGTCGAGATCGAGATGGAGGGGGAATCGAGATCGAGATGGAGGGGGAATCGAGATCGAGATGGAGGGGGATCGAGATCAAGTGTCCTCATGAATTCAAAAAGTGCCCATGAAATTTAAAAATATTCATGATATCAAAAAGTGCCCATGAAATACAATCGAGAAATGAAGACTACGATTTAAATACAATCGATCTTAGCTAGCTATCTGTTCACAATCTTCTTGCCCGTCTTTTTCGCAAATGGAGTTCTTCTGTGGAACGGACGTCCTTTAGGTAGGGTGGTCCTGCTTCTTCTTGTGGTGTGTGCTGCTACTTCATCGTCGTCGTCATGTTCGATCTTCGGGTCGCCGTACTTGTCGAAGTCTTGCTCATTGGCTACTCCATCCATTCCAATGATCTTCCTTTTGCCTCTCCTCACGACAACACGACTGGGCTTTGACGGGTCGGTAATGAAGAAGCATTGGTCCACTTGGGAAGCCAGTACCCATGGCTCATTTTTTGCGGTGACGTTTGCGCCCGCGGTCTTGGATTTGGCTTCGGGTATAACCATGGTGGTGAAATACCGGTCTTCTTTTAGGACGCTCTTGGCCCATCTGACACGGAACATCGGGACCTTCTCTCCAGCGTAGCTCAGCTCCCAGATCTCCTCGATCCTTCCGTAGTATCTGTCCTTGTCGTTACCGGTGTAGGATTCCATCATTACCCCGGAGTTCTGATAACCATCGCTCTTCATGTCCTTGTCCTCGGTGTAGAATGTGTAGCCGTTGATATCGTACGCCTCATAGGTCATCAGGTTGTGCTCGGCGCCCTGTGACAGGCGAATATGAGTTGTTCTTCGGCGGAAGAATCCTCATGTAAAGGGTACGACAGAAGCTTCTGCTTGAACCAATGCGTGAAACATGAGTTGTGCTCTTTGAGTATATCTCCGTCCGTCCTCTGTTGGCCTCGGTCATTGTACGTCTTCTCAATAAAGTTTTTGTGATCTACCACCCAAGGATCGACCCCGTCTATGTTGTAGCATGACTAGGTTTGCTCTTTCAAAGTCGACGAGTCGACCCTCGAAGTCGACATGCATTTCGCGGTGACCCTCACGGTGACCCCATCCAGCGAGCCTGCCGAGGTGCCTGTTGACGGGCAGACCAACGGGGTTCTCGATGCCTAGATAATTCGTGCAGTAGGAGATGCACTCTTCAGTCAGAAAGCCCCTGGCTATACTTCCCTCTGGACGTGACATGTTGCGAACGTATCCTTTGATGACACCATTCATCATTTCAAACGGCATCATGCTGTGCAGGAACGTCGGCACGAGTTGGATGATATCCTCCACGATATGGACCAGCAGATGCACCATAACGTCGAAGAATGCGGGCGGGAAGTACATCTCAAGCTCGCATAGTATCACCACGATCTCTTCATGTAGCCTTCTGAGTTGCCTCACGCCAATCGACTTCTGAGAGATGACGTCGAAAAAGTTGCATAGGCCAAATAGCGTTTCACGGACGTGCGCGTCCATGATCCCATGGATTGCAACTGGAAGTATCTGCGTCATCAGCACGTGACAGTCGTGAGACTTCATCCCGCTGAACTTCTGCTTCGCTGGGTCTAGGTATCTGTTTATATTCCCCGCGTAACCGTAAGGAAGTTTTACTCCTAGGAGGCAGGTGAAAAACTGCTCGATCTCCTCCTAACTTAGAGTGAAGCACGCAGGAGGGTAGTCATTTCCGGTCTTCTTGGCCTTTTTGCCTTTGCGACGACTTTCTGTGTCCTGCTTCGCCTCATCATCATCATCATTAGCGTGAAGCTCCTGCCTGATGCCCATTGATTTCAAGTCTGCCCTTGCTTTCGGCCCATCTTTGGTCCTCTCTGGCATGTTGAGCAGGGTACCAAGCAGACTCTCGCACACGTTCTTCATGATATGCATGACATCAAGGCTGTGAGGCACACGGTGGATCTTCCAGTACAGCAAGTCCCAAAAAACAGACCTCGTTTTCCATACCTTCAGCAGCGGCTCTCGCGCCTTTAGCTTCTTTCCCAGCTCTGGCGCCTTTTGCTTCTTTCCCGGCAGTGGGCAGTCTTTCCAATTTTTCAACAGCTCTTCTATTTCCTCGCCGCTCCTCGTACACGGGCGTTTTCGGGGTTCGGTTTCACCATCGAACAGATCCTCGCGTTTCCTCCACGGGTCATCGTCGTGAAGCCACCTTCGATGTCCCATGAACACGGTTTTCGAAGACCCGGGATCTCTATCTAGCTGGCAATATTTTGTGTCATCCATGCACCTTACGCATCCATAAAATCCGTGGACTACCTGCCCCGCGAGATATCCGTAACCGAGATAGTCGTGCACCGTCGTGAGCAGTGCGGCTCTCATAGGGAAATATTCTTTCTCTGCGGCGTCCCACATATTGGCTGGCATTTTCCACAGCGTGTCTAGCTCCTCCTTCAGCAGCCCCAGATACAGATTGATGTCGTTCCCTAGTTGTTTCGGCCCTTCAATTAGCATACTCATGTGAATGTACTTCCTCTTCATGCACAACCAGGGGGGAAGGTTGTACATCCACACAAACACAGGCCAGGTGCTATGTGTGCTTCTCTGGCTGCCAAACGGATTGACTCCATCGGTGCTCGCGCCCAGCACGATGTTCCTTGGATCCTTCCCAAATTCTGGGTATTCGAAGTTCAACGCTTGCCACTGGCTCGCATCCTTAGGGTGACTCAGCATCTTGTCTTTTTTATTTATCTCCGGATCATTTCCGTCATCTTCCCGCTTCTTCTCCTCCCTATCCGCGTGCCAACGTAGGAGCTTTGCTACATTAGGGTCCGCGAAATACCGCTGCAGACGAGGAGTGATCGGAAAGTACCACACCAATTTTCGAGGAGCTTTCTTCCTCTTCTTGTATCGAGTGACGCCGCACACCGGACATATGGTAGACTCCGTGTGCTCGTCCCGATAAATGATACAATTGTTCATGCACACATGGTATTTCACGTGCGGTAAATCCAGAGGACACACGATTTTCTTCGCCTCCTCAAAACTGGTCGGGCACTTGTTCCCCTTGGGAAGACGTTCGTGCCAGAATGACATGTTCTCGTCGAAGCATGCGTTGGTCATTTTATGTTTTACCTTCATCTCCAGAGCCATGAGCGTTACTTTCAGGCGGGTATCCTCGGGCCTGCATCCTTCATACAATGGAGTAACCGCGTCTATCTCCAGTTGATCCAGCTTGGCTTTCTCTCGGGCGGCAGCTCTTGCGTTATCCATCTTCTTGAGAAGCAGCTCTTGAATATGAGGCTCCTGCACCCAGCCTCCATCGTCGTCTGCTCCGGCATCTTCATCTTCATGATCATGCCCTTCGTCTTGATCTTCCTCATCATCATGTACAACATCTTCTACATGATGACTGTGTACAGCATCACCGTCGTGATCATGTCTTGGAGATTCTTCGTCTTCTCGCCCGCCCTCGCCGCGGTGGTACTTGTCTTGTTGCCCTTCCTCATTTCTTGCCCGGCCCCCATGGACGACTTCATAGTCATCTTCATCACCTTGCCACCGATAGCCATCCATGAAACCACGCAAGAGCAGGTGGTCCCGCACCTGCCCGGAATCCGGGTCCACAATAAGGCTCTTCAGCTTGCATCTTCGACACAGACATCTTATCTCCATCTCATTCTTTTGAAGCATCTCGGCCTTCGCAGAGCTCAAAAACCTATTCACGATGCCTTCAGTCATCGTGCGGACCATGGTTGCCTGCGGGGTAGAGCAAAACGATATTTTAGAACCAAGAAAACATTTGGCATGACCTTCCCTAAAAATAGGACCAAAAAGAATGCATAGTGCCAAAATTCTCGCCGAAACGGAAATGAATCAAAACATTCCGGAAAAATATTGGCAACTATCGCATTTCAAATACCGGTACCTTCAAACACAAACATATATGCAACACCACAAACACATGCAACACCACAAACATACATAGATATAGCTAGGCCACAAAAAGTGCATGTGCACGTTGTTGGAGCGAGCTAGGGAGAAAAAAAGTAGATCTACATCATGAAGATAGCTTTCCCCTTACTTACCTATCAAAAAAAGGTAATTTCACCACTTAATTTTGATGAATCTATGGTGGAAATGAGGTGAGGAGGAGGAGGCAGCCGAAAGCTTGGAGAAGGAGGTGGAGGGAATGAAGTGGGGAAAGTGAGTGGGTAGGTGTGGGGCTGTCCAAAATATCTTGTTGGGGTCCCAGGTTACTAATGGCGCACCACCTGCAGGTGCGCCATTAGTAACCAGGGTTACTAATGGCGCACCTGCAGGTGGTGCGCCATTAGGGTTACTAATGGCGCACCTGCAGGTGGTGCGCCATTAGTAGTTTTGCAAAAAAGTAAATATATATATATATATATACTAATGGCGCACCGGGTAATAGTGCGCCATTACTAGTTGAAATGGTGCGCCATTAGTAGTTTTGCAAAAAAAAGAATAAAAAAATTACAGTAATGGCGCACTGTCTGCCTGGTGCGCCATTACTAGTTAGAACTAGTACTGGCGCACTTCGACCTGATGCGCCATTAGTTTGTATGGAAAAATGGAAAAAAAATACTAGTGGCGCACCCTGTTTCTGGTGCGCCATTAGTGTCTTCCACACTAATGGCGCATCACCAACCGGTGCGCCATTAGTATATAGTAGTGGTCACTGCTTCCATGGTGCGCCATTAGTATCAATCCTATCTATAGCCCTTTTCCTAGTAGTGGTGCGTTCGCGGTGTTCTCCTGCGGCAACCGTCGACCCCCTACCGGTCGGCTCCTGTGTTGTCCTCCCTCCTAGTTTCCCGCCGGCGCAAGCGCTCTGGTCGGTCGAGACTCTAGCGGTGGGTGAGACACGCGGTGGCACGCCAGTCGGCCACCCCTCAAGTCGCGGCGATCGAGCCCGACGAATCCCTCTACGGCCTGTTCGACCTGTCGACCGGCTCCGCAGAGACCGCATCCGAGTGCGACAGCAGTAATCCGGCGGCGAAGGTTCTGATGGTCGATGGACCTCCCAGTCCTCCCGGTTTTCCCCGCACCTAGGAGGCACGGGTGGAGGCGACCCGTCGCGTCCTCATAAGGAATATCTTCCCAAGCCTCTCACGTCGCTGCAGAGAGAAGAACTTCGCCGCCGGAACATGGATGCATTACACACTCCTATCATTGGAGAAACCCCCGAGGCTCGTGCCTTGGAGGACGCGCGCCTGGCAAACTTGGCTGAGCGCACTCGACTGGAGAACCTCCAGCGAGCACTCGACGAGCGTGCGCGACAACGGGTTCCCGAATCCAGTCGACGTCAGCTCTTCCCGCCCCCGCAGGTATATCGAACTCCGATTCAGAATTTAGCAGCTGTAGCCCGCATAGCAGAGTCGATTCAGCCTTCCCAGTCGGAGGCTGGCAGAGGCTTGCTGCAGATCAGAGCTTCTCCGGGCAGTAGGAGACCAGAATTCCGCTATTTCTCAGTCGCGGAACAGGATTCTTAGTAGATCCGTTGCCGCAAACACAGTCCAGTCGGCTCATAGCCCAAGATCACTCCCGAGGCGTGAGGGACGTGGAGACCGGCGTAATCAGCATGGTAACCGTGAGCAATATGATCACCGATTCAATCGTGATGATCGACGTCGAGTGCCCACCCCTCCCCCGAGGAGCGGGTCGTATGCGCCTCGACAACAGGATGATGGGCGCCCTCGTAGTGTTGGGCGAAGGATTCCAGTCGACTCCAGGGAGCCAGGCTTCGATGCGAGATCCATTCTCGTTCAAGGTTTGGTTGATAGGAACAGAGCTCACCGGGAAGGACACGATAGATATGCTCCTACCAGCAGCAGAGCACATGTTTCGGGGCCAGAGTGCTTTAGTAGAGCCATCAGGGCCGCTGTGATTCCTCCCAACTTCAGGTTGGCGACTGGAGTCAGCAAGTTCACTGGCGAGTCCAAGCCCGATACTTGGCTCGAAGACTACCGAGTGGCCGTCCAGATTGGCGGCGGCAATGATGAGGTGGCCATGAAGCATCTGCCTCTCATGTTGGAGGGCTCGGCTAGAGCATGGCTGAACCAGTTAGCACCCAGCAGCATTTACACTTGGGAATATCTCGCCCGAGTGTTTGTCACCACATTTGAAGGAACATGCAAACGGCCGGCAGGGTTGACGGAACTGCGGTCCTGCGTGCAGAAGCCGAATGAAACCTTGAGGGATTACATCCAGAGATGGATCACGTTGCACCACATGGTAGAGAATGTGCCTGACCACCAAGCAGTATGTGCCTTCAAAGAAGGCGTCAAGTACAGAGAACTGAATCTGAAATTCGGTCGAACCGGAGATATGTCTCTAAACCGAATGATGGAGATTGCCACCAAGTACGCTAATGGTGAAGATGAGGATCGGCTCCGGAGTGGCAAGCTGAAGTCAGTCGCCCAAGAAACCGGAGGAAATTCCAATCGGAAACAGAAGCGGAAAGCCGAGCCAGCTGCTCCTGGGGAAGCCTTGGCTGTGACTCAAGGAAAGTTTAAGTGGAAACCCAAAGGACCTTGGAACCCCAAGAAAGTTAAAGACCAGGACGGAAATGATGTGTTGGATTTGCCGTGCCTCGTCCACACCAAAAAAGATGAAGAGGGTAATTTTATTTACCCGAAACATACCACTCGACAGTGTCGACTCTTGATCCAGCAGTTCTAGGGCAAGCAGCCCAAAGATAAAGAAAAGGAGTCAGACAAAGTTGAGGACAAGGAAGATAGCGACGATGGATACCCTCAAGTCAATTCCACCCTGATGATTTTTGCTGATGTTGAGAGCAAAAGTCGACTGAAAGTCATCAACCGAGAGGTGAATATGGTTGCTCCGGTGACGCCAAGTTATTTGAAATGGTCTCAGACTGCCATCACGTTCGACCAGTCCGATCACCCAACGCATATTGCCACCCCCTGGGAGGCAAGCTCTGGTGGTCGACCCAGTTGTTGAAGGCACTCGACTGACCAAAGTCTTGATGGATGGTGGCAGTGGTTTGAACATATTGTATGCTGAGACGTTGAAAGGGATGGGCATTCCGATGTCCAGACTCAGTGCCAGCAACATGAGTTTCCATGGAGTCATTCCTGGGAAGAAGGCTCAATCACTCGGCCAGATCGCTCTTGATGTGGTTTTTGGTGATTCCAAGAATTACCGCAAAGAAAAGTTGACATTTGAAGTTGTAGACTTCCAGAGTGCCTACCACGCTATTTTGGGCAGGCCGGCTTATGCACGCTTCATGGCCCGGCCATGTTATGTGTATCTCAAATTGAAGATGCCTGGCCCCAAAGGTGTGATCACTATTACGGGCAATCGGAAGAAAGCGGAAGAATGTTTTTAGAAAGGTTCGAAGATTGCTGATGCTCAGATGGCAGTGGTGGAGTTGCAGGAATACCAGAAGACTGCAGACCCGGGTGATTTGTTGCGAGCCAAGAAGCCCGCTACAGAATCGGCTTTTCAGTCGACTGGCGATACAAAGACAGCTCACATCCACCCGACCGATCCCGGTGCTGCTCCGACTCATATCTCGACAACACTCGACTCCAAATAGGAAGAAGCGCTCATCCAGTTCCTCCATGAGAACTGGGACATTTTCGCATGGAAGCCTTCTGACATGCCAGGTGTTCCCAGGGAGCTGGCTGAGCATCGCCTGAGAGTCGACTCAAAAGTAAAACCTGTCAAGGAACATCTCCGACGGCCCGCCGTCCAAAAGAGAAAGGCCATTGGCGAGGAGGTGGCTCAGCTCTTAGCAGCAGAGTTCATCCGAGAAATCTACCACTCCGAATGGCTCGCCAACGTTGTTATGGTCCCCAAGAAGGACAAGTCACTTCGCATGTGCATTGACTTTAAACATATCAATCGGGCATGCCCGAAAGATCATTTTCCTCTCCCCCGCATCGATCAGATAGTCGACTCGACTGCGGGATGTGAGTGATTGTCTTTTTTAGATGCCTATTCCGGGTACCATCAGATCCGTCTGTATGGACCTGACGAGATCAAAACATCTTTCATCACTCCATTCGGGTGCTTCTGTTATGTTACCATGCCGTTCGGCCTCAAGAATGCCGGAGCCACATTCATGAGGATGATTCAGAAGTGTTTGCTCACTCAGATCAGTCGGAATGTGGAGGCGTACATGGATGATATTGTGGTCAAGTCACGGAAGGGTTCCGACCTGCTGACTGACCTTGCTGAAACCTTTGCCAACCTCAGGAGGTATGATAT